>NC_086449.1:574214668-574514668 GCF_028390025.1 Pseudophryne corroboree
TATTTTGAAAATACTTTATTATACTTGAAGTGAATAGATGCTTGCTTTTATTGTAGTTAATGCAGGTGTTTGGTCTACACGTATCTTCACACTGTTAGCAGCTCCAGTCCTTGTCCCTTGTAGAAGAGGACAGAGAGGGGGCAGAGCTTCAGGGTCTGACTGGCTGACAAAGGGAGGGCGGAAAGAAGAAGGAGATAAGGGGACGGCAAGGAAGGGGACGTTACTACTGCTGCTGACTGTGTCTTCCTCGTGCGGCACACACTTTCAGCGGAGCCACACGGACATACAGTATCCATGGTAAGCATTTATTGATTCGCTCAGTGCAACTAGGATGTCTTTTGCAGGCAAATCTGGCTGGGGGGCACCCTGAGGGAGGGGGGCACAGGATACTCACCCACTGTGCCCCGCCCTTAATCCGGCTCTGGTAGCGTGTGGACGTGGCCATAACTGAGTGTTAGTGGGCCAATTTCCCTCGTCGTCCTCTTCCTCCTGGATCCACCACTGGTGAGGGCTCACCCCACACTGAGTAGTGCATGGCGAGGGAGCGGGCTTGTAGAAACTGTGCTATGAGGCCCCCATAGGTCTAGCTACACCCCTGTTTCTTTGTTCACATTGCATGAAGTGTGCTACTTACTTATGACTAAATGGTTGCCATCAGTGGCGTAAGTGGTGCCCCCCCCCTATATATATATATATATATATATATATATACATATATATACACACACATTTGCTCCTGCATAGCAAGCCTGCAGATTCTAACTATATGAAGCTACTACAAAACCCTTGCAACTAGGCAGATCTATGTAGGGGTCCAGCCACACACTACATAGATCTGCTCAGTCACTCACAATGCTGATTATTTCTCTGACAATTAATTTGCAAGTATCATATCCAGGATTAGAACCCACAACCTATTACACTGGAAGCAGACACCTTACTGATGGAGATATCTGCTCTTGCATAGGAAGTATGAGAATTCTAACTACTGTATATGAAGTTACTTGTAATTGTCAGAGAAATAATTTCATATACTGTAGTTAGAATTCTCGTGCTTCCTTTATAGGAGCAAATAGCTTCATCAGTAAATTGTCTGCTTCCAGATTATGTATAATAAAGAGGGTGTGATTTGTAAGGTGTAGTGTCTAGTCGGCTACGGAAGAGATACCGGCTGCTGTCAATTAACTTAATTGATTAATGTCGCTGAACACATGGAACAGGAGGAGAGGTGCCCCCCTTCAAAGCAGGAGCCCGGCGGCAGCTGGCTCCATTGCCTCCCAGAGTTCTGCCTCTGGTTGCCATACATTACAGATATGACTGTTTTAAACAATGCAATAGTATATAAAGTGCTTCATTCATTAAGAATGTGAACAAAGAAAATATCTTTACCCTTGCATTCATTATCCTTTATTCATTGTATTCCTCATTTCTTCTTCTAATATAGAAATCATTAAAAAAAGATTCAGATGACATTTACTTAGGTTATATACTGTTAATTGTACAGTTGTTGTTTTCCTCTGCAGAAAATGTATGTTCACGAACAATTTTGATCAATATGTAACACCACAGAAGAATTTCACTACTGAATATTGAGTTTTTTCTTCAGATTTCAGATTTTGGAACGTGGAGCTGAAAAACAGCAAATATCGGCTTAACGGCAATATGTTGGATGTGTGTGCCAGGTGTTTGTCAGATACCATTGATTTTAATTGAACTGCATTTTCCATTAGCATTTGATTCTCTAGTCATATCACTGTCATCAGCAACAGCAAGCAAATTGCTAGAGGAACAGCATTGATAATATTGTACAGCCATGGATATATGCACCAAAATTCCACTGTAGTTTTTATTGCCACAATTCTAGTGGAAATTGGGAATTATGACACTAAGGGCCTAATTCAGAGATGTATGCAAATCCGATATGCGTAAATCTCCGATGATAAGGTGACTGAACATTCGCAGTGCACCCTGACCTTCAGCCTGTCAATCTGGGAGTGGGCTGGGCAGGGCAGCCATCAGGGGGGGGGCTGCGGGGACTGAAGTCCCGGACCCTCATAGAGAGGGGCCCTTGACTCCTACAGCCAATACCTGGAGAGCTGCACAGGCAGCGCAACAATAGCGGGCTGATGCGCAGTGAAGACTTAAAACAAGCCTTCCCTGTGCTTCAGCTCTGTTAATCGTTCCTGCAGGTCCGCAATGCTCCACCTTTATGTAACATCATGATGTGTGACATCACATAGCGGTGGAGCGGTGTGGCAGAATCTTTTTTATTTTTGATGGGGAGGGGGGCCTGTCTGTTTTGTCAGTCCCGGGCCTCAAAATTTCTGATGGCAGCCCTGGGGCTGGGGGTGGTACTGGCTTCAGTTCTGGAAAATGGGTGGAAAATCGCCCTTATTTTCTGGAGTGCCAAGGCCAGGGTAGACTTCCTGGCTTCAGCTATGGCGCTACGAGAGCCAATCTGAATAACCTCAGAGTTACTCACATGGCCAATGGTCTAGCAGATGATCTGATGCTGCGTTTTCAGGATGCAGCACTTGGATCTGTGATGATGATTTCCCCCAGGCACCTCTTACGGCATTAGCATATTTTCACATCGCTGCTGCGTCAAAAGATGCAGCAGCAATGTGAACTGCATACATCTCTGACTCAGGCCCTAACTTCAGATGTCTCGGAAACACTTATAACAATCTGCAATGTTAGTTAAAGAAAGCTGTCCAATAAAATATATGTGGGCATGGCCTGCCCTTTTATTTGCCCAAGGGTGTATAATTATTGCCTAATGTATATGCATTATAATGTCTACAATTACTTGTTGGGCCTAATTCAGATCTGTTTCCCCGCTAGCTATTTTTTGCAGTGCAGCGAAGAGATAATCGCCGCCTATAGGGGAGTGTATTTTAGCTTTGCAAGTGTGCGAACGCGTGTGCATCCGCCCTGTACAAAAACAGCTGTGCAGTTTCTGAGTAGCTTTGACCTTACTCAGCCACTGCGATCACTTCAGCCTATTCGAGCCCGGAATTGACGTCAGACACCTGCCCTGCAAATGCTTTGACACGCCTGCGTTTTTCCAACCACTCCCAGAAAACGGTCAGTTGACACCCACAACAAACGCTCTCTTTCTGTCAATCTCCTTGCGAACGGCTGTGCGAATGGTTTCTCCGCTAGAACCAGTGCACAACAACGATCCGCTTTGTTACCGTACGGCGCACCTGATCGCTGCACAGCTAAAAACGCTAGCGAGCGAACAGATCTGAATTAGGCCTGTTGTTCCTTGGAACTGACCCTGGAAGATAAAACTGTACCTTGCTTTGAAAGTTTGCAGATCTGCGTGAAAATGTGCATAGTGATAAGGCTCGCAAAGTTTATGACCACATGTTTCTTTAATGAACTCAGTTACCTTTTAAACTAGTCATGAAAGTAAGGGAACATCAGAACAATATTTTTTTGTGTCTCTTTTTGTGTGCTTGATTTTATTATGAGTTGGCGTGTGCTGGTTGGGGTGCTGGTTGCTCATTGGAGGGAACCACTTGGCAGGAGTGACTATCAGAGACACACATTATGGTGGGCTAAGGGGGACATTTACTAAGCAGTGATAAGAGTGGAGAAGTGAGCCAGTGGAGAAGTTGCCCATGGCAACCAATCAGTATTGACATAACATTTATAATTTGCATACTGTAAAAGTATACAGAGAAGCTGATTGGTGGACATGGGAAATTTTTCCACTGGCTCACTTCTCCACTTTTATCACTGCTTAGTAAATGTCCCCCTAAGTCTCTTAGTTGCTGAGAATGTGTCCTGGCTGTGTCTTATGGGACAACCAGTAAAATAAGAACAGAAAAAAAACTGGTGCTGATAGCAATTTTAATAGATTGCTTTTCCAACAGCTATCAATCAGGGAATACTCAACCCTTAGAACATATAGCACATACCAAAAAAAAGAACGAAGCGTTAGTGAAAAGGTATTTTAATAAAACAATTAATAATAAAATAATCACACCGGCCGGTACAAAGAATTATAAATCCAACAGTAATATCAGTAAAATAATAATAATAATATTACTAATTCCAATCCATCAAGTATAGAAAGGTTAGTAAAGTAATCACTTTGTTAGTAATGGTATATAATCTGATTTGTAGTTGACTTTTTTAATTGTATTAGTTTCCAGTCAGGCACATGAAAAGGTTAATATAGGCAGTTATTAGATTAGTGACATGAAGTCATAGACTTTATTACAGTTCTTAGTATTGTCAGGGTAGGCTTTAACTATTTACCTCCTTCTGCTTATATTGCTGACCAGGTAATGTATATTATGTAAAGCTTTACAATATCCCTCTGTCCCAGTTTTCCAAACAGGCACATCGTTAGATGGCAGTCCCTACACTTTCCGGCTGCTAGTGCTCTCCCTGGTATAGATGCCACAGTCCCGCAAATAGCACCCATGGACATAAAGGGATTCCAGCTGGTATGATCTATAGACATTCTTGACGCGTTACCCCACCTTAAATGACTGTCAGCCAGGGGCGTTTTAAGAGAGGAAGGGGCACCCTCCTCTTCATGGTGCCGTAGACTCTGGCATTGTGTGTGCGTAGGTCTCCAGAAACATGGCACCCGCCATGGTCCGGAGACAAATTTCGAACTGCGCATGCACGGTGGCCATTTTGGGTATAATTTTTGCAGCTGCTGCTGTGGCAGCAGGGCCTGCAGCGCCCGTCGCGGGACTCCAGAAAGGTAAGTATTAAAACAACATGGGTGCAATGTGTGTGGTGTGGCCTTCTCTCCAGGGGCCCATGTGCACCGCACACATTGCACCCATGATAGAAATGACAATGCTCTCAGCGGCTTCCACAGAAGACATCTCAATCAGCTCCTGTTATTTTTCCGACACAGACTGTAAAATTGATATTGATATTGTTCCACCTCCATATATATTATTAATGTTTATTATGAACCATATCTATTTCTATTATTTAAAATGTCTCTCCTATGTATTTTATTATTTATTATTGCCTCCTATTTATGTTACAGTGTACTTATTGGCCTCTAAATTGTACCTTAATGTAGTGGCTGTAATATTTACTTACCTACTTCTACTTACACTTTTACTTGTCTTTATTCAATATAATTCATTGGTAGAAATAAAATTCCCAATGAAAAAGACACAAACCGCTCACACAGAGCTCGATGGTGCAAAGGGACTGACGTACTAAGCCTTGGAGAGATATAAAGTACCAACCAATCAGCTCCTAATTGTACTTTTTCACACACAGCCTGTAACATGGCAGTTAGGAGCTGATTGATTGGTACTTTATCTATGTCCATTTTATCACTCTCCAAGGTTTAGTACATCCCCCCAAAATGAGTACGAGGGTTGTGCAATAGTTTCTGCGTGCACAAAAAGTATTGTACAGTATTTACAAACAAAGTGAACATTACATTTTGTCAAAGTATTTGCCAAACGAGACTATGAAAAGTTGCAAAGTTACATGACCAGTATTGGCCATAAAAGCAGCCACCACCTGGTGGCCCCACTATGCTCATGTCGGAACTTGTGCGGTGGCGCACCTCCTTCTGGGGTCCACTGGGTCAACTTTTGTTTGGTCTCGTGGTTGAAACTTTAGATCCAGGATTAATTGCCACTGATGATCTCCCAGACAGAGTTTGAATGACCGCCATCAAACCACGCCAACATGTTGTGGCATCAAATCACCCGAGCCTGCTTCTGTTTTCAAGGCAGTTGTTGGGGCATCCAGCGTACAGAAACCTTGCTCAGGCCAAGCTTTTCGTGGAGTATCAAGCGGATGTATCCCAATGAGATACCTATCTCCTTCTCTAAATGTGCCATGGTCACCCTGGCATCTCTCTCAACTAAGGCCTGCCCGGCAGCAACATTGTCCTTGGTGATGGTGGACACAGGTCGTACGCAGTGCTCCTTATCTTCCAGGGACCGTCTCCCACGCTGATATTCTGCAAATCACTCAAACACAGTGGTTCAGAACAGTGCTGTCGCAGACCGCTATTATAGTCGGAAGTAATCAGTGGCTCTCCAGTGGCCTCTATTGAGCTCCATAACGAGTTTGTGAAGGAAGAGAACATGTTGACGTCTTCGGTGTGCAGTGCTGATTATATACGCTTCTATGTCTTGACATTTCACAAGAACTTTAGTCAGAGATTACAGTTCACAACTAAACAGTCAGGCTGTGTCTACTCTACCTATGCGCTGCACATCTGGAAACTTATTGCACACCCCTCGTAAATGTCTGGGTATCCAGTTATATAATACAAGGCCAGCCGATGTGGCACAGTCTCTCACCCATAAGAGATACATCCCTGCTGTAGACTGCAAAAGTGGTGGGATGGTCAGTTTGTGCATGGGTGTGGGCAGGGCTGGATTATAGGAGGGGCGATAGGGGCAGTCATCCCGGGGGCCCCCATAGATTATGGGGCCCCACAAACAGTCCCCTGAATCAGCCACCGGCACTGCTAATAAAATAGGAGCACAGCATTTAGCTGTGTCTCCATTCTACCCCTTTTCAGCTGCCAAGGAGCTCCACACACTACACAGAGCACTGAATCCCCTTCACGCTTCATGAAGTGGTTGCGTTTAGCGGCGATGCCTTTGCACTTCAAGAGTAGCACCCGGACAGCACAGCTTTAGCGTGCTGGCCGGGAGCTACTGTTCGCTCCCCGGCCCGCAGTGGCCGGACCGTTGGCCGGACCGCGCCCCCTCCCGCCCATCGACCGCCTCTGCCTGTCAATCAGGTAGAGGCGATCGTAGTGTAGCGACGGGCGGCCATGTGTCGACGCACTGCGGCGCAGGCACATGCGCAGATCTGACCAGATCGCTACGCTGCGAAAAACTACAGCGTGCGATCGGGTCAGAATGACCCCCAATGCTACAACAGACTTTGACAGCGCAGGGATGTGATCCAGTCGGCAGGAGAGGTATTATAACAATTAACAACTTGCACATAGAGAGACAGCCTCAGGTCGCCCATGGGTTAGTAATACCTCACACTGTACAAGTGTGCAGCAGTTTGTTAAAGAGGACATTAAATCCACCAGGGTATACTTGCCAGTTAGAGGCCCACAGCACTTACAGACTGTTCTGTAGACATCCCAGAAGCTTATCACTGGAGGTGGGTAGTATATCCCAGCGTTAAGGACTTGAACCAGTAGCCGCACAGACTGTCGGCTAGAAGTGATTAAAGATTTAACCATCGTAACAAATACTGTGAGGTGCATCTGGACTACAACAACACTACACCTGTTCACTATACCTAGGTCTGCATGTATAGACTTTCTCCTAGGGACGTGTTGGCCACCAGATATTAGCAGGGGGCACCCTTCAGAGAAAGATTGCCAGAGAATTTCCTTTCCAACTTGTCAATGGAAAGTCATTCAACCTAGCACTTTCTATCACAGTGATTAATCCTGCACAGACAGGACCAATGGTAAACTGAGGCAGGGCATCAACTCTCACAGCAAATCGCAGGGAATAGTAACTACCTGTACTGCATCATCTCAGGAAACACTACTACTCATTATAGCTAGAGTACAGCAGGAGAACTATAGATGTTGCAATAGAAAGGAGCCAAGTTGTTAGGAAAAGGAATTCTTTACCAGCTCAGGAGGCTAGTTACAGTCCACTGTTAATAGCTCTATTCATAACTGACAAACCAGAGAGTACTCGCTAAGTGCATTGGTTTATAAACTTTTGTGAACAGAATATATTTTGCGATATCAGCATTTACCCACCTATAGATGGTCCTGTTTGTTTAGTAAGGTTGACTAAAGTTGTGTTGCATAATACTGATGCCTTACTGTACAGCTACTTTTATTCTAACTATGGAAATGCTATACATTTGTATTGTGTGTTGGTTTGAGAGTGATCAGTATCACTAATCCAGGTAAATCCCTAGTGGATCCGGCCGAGGAACACTACAAGACACAGCGTTTCCAGAATAATAAAATAATTTATTGTTTGATTGCATAATTTATTGAGAAGTTATTAAATCAACTCTTAGCTTGGACTCATACCCCTTACCTCTCTGAAGTGAGTTGATGAAACCTGTACCTAAGACTGGGATCTGGACTACCGGGTAAAGGAAGCAGAAACCCTATAAGGTACCAACTTACCTCACAACACGTCTTCATCCATTCTTACCGAGGTGCTTCATTCATTTTTCAGCTAAAGGGTAAAATGTAGTAGCCTGCGAGAAGCAAGAGGTTCGGGACTTTGTGCGATTTTTAAAGCGGCAATCATTTACATGGTAAAACCAATCTGGCTTTGCCATGTAAATGATTGCGAATCTTAAAAAAAGTCCAGACTCGCATGAAGTCCCGCACCTCCTGCGTCTTGCAGGCTATTACATTTATGCCAAAATGTGCTTACATATAGGCAATAATACTTAGTGTACAATCATTTTAAATATGCCACACTGTATTTACATCAATAACATTCCATATAAACAATAAGTAAACTAGTTGCCACAGCAATTATGTGTATGCTAATATGAAAATTGGAACATCTGCCAGTGGAAGTGTTCTAGCATAAAGGAATATATTGTTTTATAATGCAATATGAAATGACTGTTTAAAAGGTTACACTAAGAAAACAGCCAGAGAGTTTCATAATTAAGTATAGCTGCGCCTGCCTCTAATGAGCATACATCACAAGCTCTGATTTGTATGTGAGCAGCATATTGCTTAGATAGAAGCGTTGCCTTTTCTTCTGCAATGTGTTTGCTTTTCTCCCTACCTCTTTTTCATTTCCTAACTGGCCTGTAGGGATACATAATCTGAGCAAACCTGATTAAAATGGGATTTCCAGCATCTGACGTCAAAGGGAATCCTAACACATCCATCACTGCGGTGTCTCTATTGCTGGTGGCGCTTTGAATCGCAGGGCTGGTCTCTCAGCATGAATAACATCAGTTACCAGCAGCTTCCCTTCAGCTGTGGGAGGAGGGAGTTGGTGGAATAGCAGGTGCAGGTGATGGGAGGATAGTGTGTAATATTATAAGGCATTAATGTGCTTACTCTATTACATCTGAGCCAAAGAGAATTCATGTTTTGCTTTGTTGCAGCATCTTGATAACTAATCCTTACTAGTGGTCCAGTTAAATGCAGAACAATATTCAGTTACATACACTGGGGCTGATGCAAAATTGGACATAAATATATTCCTTTGTGCAAATTACACCATTTTTCTACTGTGCATGTATAAATAAATGTATAAAAATGTATTCTTACACTAGTAAAGGGACTCAGTATATGCATGGTCACCTCACACTTGTCACGCTCGGCATAAGTTGGGGTTACGACAACTGAGTTTTGGCTGAAGGGACAGCTACCTGTGAGGAGAGTGAACGAGGTGGCTGAATGTAATTCCTCTCATGGGGTGGAAGCCAAACTAATTGTTAACGTTGGCCGGAGGGCGTAAAGAAAAGGAGGACTTCATAGGAAGATAACTGTGGTTTTAATGACTAATCAGGCTGTACACAAATATTGGAGAAATAGAAAAAACTGGAAGAATAAGAGTCTATGGTTAAATGACTTGAAGAGTGAAGCTGAAGAACTCCGGTAAAGAAGAACTGAAGACTGTGTTTTATGATTAAAAGACGAGGCTGAAGTACTTGGACTTTGAAGAAATGAAGACGTGGTTCGTGATTGAAAGATGAGGCTGAAGTACTTGGACTTTGAAGAAATGAAGACTGTGGTTTGTGATTGAAAGACGAGGCTGAAGAACTTGGACTTTGAAGAAATGAAGATGTCTGCGGGAACCGTCGTTAGCACCTGGAGCTCCTCTACGACCTGGGACCCCTTGAGCGCTTCCACGAGTGGCAACGGACTTAGACAGCAGGACTGCAGCAGCGTTTAGGTAACCGATGGATGAGAGCAACCAGGACCAGGGAACCAGAAGTAACCTGGGAGCACAGAGCTTGAGAACCTTTCACAAGGAGGTAACTTGAAGCACTGGCACTGCGTGTTCTCCCCTTTTGTAAGGGGAGAACACGCAGGAATGGCTGGACACAGATTGGGAACTTCATTGGTAATACTCTGGTCTCCAACATGGCTGACCCCAGCACAAGAGACATACTTAGCTGTTAGCACACAGCTTTAGCCAGCTTCTGTTACTATACTGTGTCACCACTAGAGGACCTTACCGCAGCGATCCCCGCCGCAGCGCCCGGCTCTACAGACCCTCGGCCCCCGCCCTTGGCAGCCGCACATCCGTCCAGGAGGACCTGCCGCCGCAGCCGCGCCAACCAGCGGGACGGTAACCTGCGGGAGCACCCGCCGAAGGTAAGGCTCCGGAGCCTGACAACACTCCACCCTGTGCTGCTCCGTCTCCACTCCATCCCCACTTAACACTTACTCTGTTCTCAGGATAGTGACCATCCATCCTCTAAGGTCTGTCCCATCACTGCAGTGGTAGCCATTGAGAGATGGAATATGATGGAGACGGAAAAAAACCATAGTTGATAATTATATAGATTCAGACTTGTTTTGGATTCAAGACTCCTTACACTTAGAGAGGCTGAACGGGTGAGAAAGGGGAAATGTGAGCTTTGTCCGAGTATATTAACGGCGTCTCATGTAGACCACAACAAAGACACATGTGTGTCTGTTAGGGGCCAAATATTTTGTTGGCACTCAACCTCTGGTTTAAATATACACTGAGCGTGATGATGATGATTGCCAGCTGCATCTGATAGGCTTAATGCATACTGATCCCTCCCACTAATACCATTACTATTATTAGTATTAGATAATTTCTGAAGCATATTTTGAAGCAATACAGTATATCTTTGCTATAGTACATCACTAAATGTAACAGTGATCATTTACTATAAGGGATCTTTTTATTATAAGAGTTTAACATATAGGGCTGATTATGATTTGGAATTAAAGAAAGAAAAAGCAAGGGATTGTGCACTGAATGTGGGGCAGATGTAACATGTGCAGAGGGATTTAGATTTGGGTAGGGTGTGTCAAAACTGAAATCTAAATTGTAGTTTTAAAATAAAGCTGTCTAAAATTTGTGGGCTCAATGCAAAAGCAGCCAGTATTTACCCTGCACAGAAAATATATAAATGTATTTGCTCCCCTTACATTGCAGCCTGGTTTGTTCCAGACACAAAGTTACTTGCTTTTTCTCATACTTCCTAGAGGATGCTGGGGTCCACTTCAGTACCATGGGGTATAGACGGTTTCCGCAGGAGCCATGGGCACTTTAAGACTTTTCTAGAGTGTGAACTGGCTCCTCCCTCTATGCCCCTCCTCCAGACCTCAGTTTAGAAAATGTGCCCAGGCAGACTGGTCGCACTCCAGTGGAGCTCTACTGAGTTTCACTGAAAGACTTTATGTTAGGTTTTTTATTTTTAGGGATACTGCTGGCAACAGTCTACCTGCTTCGAGGGACTTAGGGGGAAGAAGTAGGAACCAACTTCATAAAGAGTTTCATGGCTCTGCTTTTTGCTGACAGGACACCATTAGCTCCTGAAGGGAAATGAACACTAGCTGCGGCTACGCGCTCACTCCCACAGCACGCCGTCACCCCCCTAACAGAGCCAGAAGTCAGAAGTCGCGTGAGTATTATTACCGGAGATCTGCAGAGAGGGATCTCCGGTCATCGTGACAGCTCAAGGTACCGCGCAGCGAGTGGGAACGCTGCGCGAACATGCTATCCATAACACAGTGCACGGCAGGGTGCAGGGCGCGCGCGGGAGGGGGGGGCGCCCTGGGCAGCATGAAACCTACTCTCACTGGCAAAACGTAGCATACTTTGTATTTACACTGTCCTACACCCCCGCCAGTATAAATATCTATTCTAAAGCTGAGGGAAAACGTGCCATTACAGGGGGTGGGGCTTCTTCCTCAGGCAGCCAGCACACTGCACAGCGCCATTTTCTCCCAGCAGCTGCTGGGCAAGAAACGCTGATCCTCCTCTCCACCTCTGAATCAAACATCAGGGTGCAAAAAAGGGGGGGGGGGGAATGTAATATTTGGTGCTAAAACATATTATTCGTAATATAAAGCGCTTGAAGATCTCTGTAAAAAGTACGCGACACAGGGATTTTGTCTCTGTACAAGGTACCCGACACAGGGATTTTTTCTTTTGCCGCTGAGTTGTGAACTGGCTATTCCTTTCTGTGTCCTTCTGACACACTTTACTGTGGGTCTGTCCCCATTAAGCCTCGGAGTGTCTGTGGTGTGATTGTGCACGTGTGTGACATTTCTGAGGCAGGGAGCTCTTCCCCTGAGGGAGCCATTTTAGGGACACAGAGTTGTAATGTGGTGGCGCTGCCGGCACACCACGAGCCTGAATGGGTGAAAGAATTACGTGATAGTGTGAATCATATCAGTAAGAGATTGGATAAGTCTGAGTCTCATGCAGAAAACTGGAGAAAATCTGTTGAAGATGTGATTTTCAATAGTTCTGCCTTTTCATCCACAGGGGACCCCTCTGGGTCACATAAAAGGTCATTTACACAGGTTGTATAGACTTATACCGACACGGACTCTGATTCCTGTGTCGACACTAGTGATTCCAGGGGAATAGATCCAAAGTTAGCAATACATGATTGTTGCTATAAAGGAGGTGTTAGATGTTACGGAGCCCCCTCCTTTACCTCAGGAGAAGGCTTACTTTTATAAAGAAAAGAAAATTAACGTAACTTTTCCTCCATCTCATGAGCTGAACACTCTCTTTGAGGGAGTCTGGGTAAACCCTGAAAAGAAATTTCAGATTCCCAAAAGAATTCAGGTAGCTTACCCTTTCCCTGCAGAGGACAGGAAAAGGTGGGAGACACCCCCCGTTTTAGAAAGTGCCCTGTCACGGTTAACAAAAAAGGTGATTCTCCCTGCTCCTGGGACGGCTTCACTGAAGGAGCCGGCAGACCGCAAGTTGGAGAATACGTTGAAATCTATTTATGTGGCCAATCGGACACTACTCAGGCCTACCATTGCCTGTGCGTGGGTGAGTAGTGCTATTGAAAAGTGGTCAGAAAACTTGTCATCAGACATTGACACAATAGATAGAGACAAGATACGCCTAACGTTAGGTCATATCAAAGACGCTGCTGCATACATGCTAGAAGCCATGAAAGAAATTGGTCTCTTGGGATCAGGCGCCGCTACCAAAATCACGGTTGGAACCGATGACAAAATTGTCTTTTCTGGGGATGATACTGGACACAGAAGTACAGAGTGTATTTCTTCCAGTAGAAAAGGCTCTGGAAATCCAGAGAATGGTCATAGCGGCCTACGAGGCCATACAGTTTGGCCGATTCCATTCCAGAGTATTCCAGTGGGACCTGTTGGACACGTGGTCCGGATCTCACCTTCACATGCACCAGAGGATAATCCTGTCATCCAAAGCCAGAATTTCGCTCCTGTGGTGGCTACACAGTTCTCACCTACTAGAGGGACGCAGGTTCGGGATTCAGGACTGGGTCCTAGTAACCACGGATGAAAGCTTCCAAGGAAGATGGTCAAGTCAAGAAACTTGTCTTCACATAAACGTTCTGGAATTGAGAGCCATTTACAATGGCCTTCTACAAGCGGTGCATCTTCTTCAAGATAAACCCGTACAGATCCAGTCAGACAATGTAACAGCAGTCACGTACATAAACCGTCAGGGCGGAACGAAAAGCAGAGCAAAGATCCTTCTCTGGGCAGAAAGACATGCAAGAGCTCTGTCGGCAATTTTCATTCCTGGAAGCAGACTTCCTCAGCAGACACGATCTCCATCCAGGAGAATGGGGCCTCCACCAAGAAGTCTTCGCAGAGGTGACAGGTCTTTGGGGAGTTCCTCAAGTAGACATGATGGCATCTCGTCTCAACAAGAAGCTTCAGAGATATTGTTCCAGGTCGAGAAACCCTCAAGCAATAGCAGTGGATGCACTAGTGACCCAGTGGGTGTTTCGGTCGGTGTATGTCTTCCCTTCACTTCCACTAATACCAAAAGTTCTCAAGATCATAAGAAGAACAAGGGTTTGAGCGATCCTCGTTGTCCCAGACTGGCCAAGGAGGTCTTGGTATCCAGATCTTCAGGAGTTACTCATAGAAGATCTTCGGCCTCTTCCTCTTCGCGAGGACCTGCTGCAGCAGGGGCCGTGCGTGTATCAAGACTTACCGCGGCTACGTTTGACGGCATGGCTGTTGAGCGCCAGATCCTAGCCCGGAAGGGTATTCCCAAAGAAGTCATTCCCACTCTAATTCAGGCCAGGAAAGGGGTAACGTCTAAACATTACCACCGTGTTTGGAGAAAATATGTGTCTTGGTGTGAATCCAAGAAGGCTCCAATGGAAGAGTTTCAGTTAGGACGTTTTCTCCCTTTTCTTCAGGCGGGTGTGGATGCGGGCCTACGATTGGGTTCAATCAAGGTCCAGATTTCGGCCTTGTCCGTTTTCTTTCAAAAACAATTGGCCTCCTTTCCAGAAGTTCAGACCTTCGTGAAAGGGGTTCTGCACATCCAACCTCCATTTGTGCCTCCTGTGGCACCATGGGATCTTAACATGGTGTTGCAGTTCCTTCAATCGGATTGGTTTGAACCTCTCCAGGAGATAGAATTGAAGTTTCTCACTTGGAAAGTGGTCATGCTGTTTGCCTTGGCATCCGCAAGAAGGGTGTCTGAGCTAGGGGCCTTGTCGCACAAGAGCCCGTACTTGATTTTCCATGAAGATAGGGCTGAGTTAAGAACTCGTCAGCAATTTCTTCCTAAGGTGGTTTCTTCTTTCCATATAAACCAACCTATTGTGCTGCCAGTGGCTACTGACACCTTAGCTGGCTCAAAGTCTCTGGAAGTGGTCAGAGCTTTGAGAATTTATGTTGCAAGAACAGCTCGAATACGGAAAACAGAGGCTCTGTTTGTCCTGTATGTTCCCAACAAGATTGGGTGTCCTGCTTCTAAGCAGACCACTGCGCGCTGGATCAGAGATACGATTCAGCACGCTCATTCCACGGCAGGATTGCCGATACCGACTTCGGTGCATGCCCATTCTACTAGGAAGGTGGGCTCATCCTGGGCGGCTGCCCGGGAGGTCTCGGCATTACAACTTTGCCGAGCAGCTACTTGGTCAGGGACAAACACATTTGCTAAATATGACAAGTTTGACACCTTGGCCGATGAGGACCTCAAGTTTGGTCAATCGGGGCTGTAGGGACATCCGCACTCTCCCGCCCGTACTGGAGCTTTGGTATAACCCCATGGTACTGAAGTGGACCCCAGCATACTCTAGGATGTATGAGAAAACAGGGTTTTTATACCTACCGGTAAATCCTTTTCTCCTAGTCCGTAGAGGATGCTGGGCACCCAGCCCAGTGCGTACTTTACCTGCAGTTGTTATTTTGTTAAAAATGTTTTCTGCAGGGTTGCTGAGTTGTTCATGCCCGTTGGCATGTGGTTTGTTGAATGCCATGTATGCGGCATGGTTGAAGTGTGAGCTGGTATGAATCTCACCGTTAACTTAAAAGTAAATCCTTTCCTTGAAATGTCCGTCTCCCTGGGCACAGTTCCTATACTGAGGTCTGGAGGAGGGGCATAGAGGGAGGAGCCAGTTCACACTCTAGAAAAGTCTTAAAGTGCCCATGGCTCTTGCGGAACCGTCTATATCCCATGGTACTGAAGTGGACCCCAGCATCCTCTATGGACTAGGAGAAAAGGATTTACCGGTAGGTATAAAAATCCTGTTTTTTGCTTTACTTCCAAACTAGAATGAGGCTCATAGTTCCTGCAGTATACAAGGCTGTATAATCTTAGTGGTTGTGGTCTTGAAGAGAAGCCATCTCAGGAAATGCCACAAATGAAAAAAAGAAAGGAACATAGGGCTTTCGCATCTCACTATGGGGGTAATTCAGAGTTGATTGCAGCAGCAAATTTGTTAGCAGTTGGACAAAACCATGGCCGTCATTCCGAGTTGTTCACTCGCTAGCTGCTTTTAGCAGCATTGCAAACGCTAGCCCGCCGCCCTCTGGGAGTGTATCTTGGCTTAGCAGAATAGCGAACGAAAGATTGCCGCCCAGAAACACCCACTTCCTGTCAATCACACTACGATCACTCGAGCGTTGAAAAAACGTCGCTCGAGCTTGTGTAAATCTCCAGTTTTGTGTTAAATTACTCAGCGCATGCGCGCTGCGTACCATGCGCACGCACATTTTCCACCTAATTGCTGCGTTGCGAAAAATGTCAACGAGCGAACAACTCGGAATGACCACCCATGTGCACTGCAGGTGTGGCAGATATAACATTTGCAGAGAGAGTTAGATTTGGATGGGTTATATTGTTTCTGTGCAGGGTAAATACTGGCTGCTTTATTTTTACACTGCAATTTAGATTTCAGTTTAAACACACCCCACCCAAATCTACTTTCTCTGCACATGTTATATCTGCTCCTCCTGCAGTGCACATGGGTGGTCATTCCGAGTTGATCGCTCGCTAGCAGTTTTTAGCAGCCGTGCAAACGCTATGCCGCCTCCCACTGGAAGTGTATTTTAGCTTAGCAGAAGTGCGAACGAAAGGATCGCAGAGCGGTGGCAAAGTTTTTATGTGCAGTTTAAGAGTAGCTCAAAACCTACTCAGCGCTTGCGATCACTTCAGACTGTTTAGTTCTTGTTTTGACATCACAAACACGCCCTGCGTTCGCCCAGCCACGCCTGTGTTTTTCCTGGCACGCCTGCGATTTTTCGAACACTCCCTGAAAACGGTCAGTTGACACCCAGAAACGCCCACTTTATGTCAATCACTCTGCGGCCAGCAGTGCGACTGAAAAGCTTTGCTAGACCCTGTGTGAAACTACATCGGTCGTTGTAATAGTACGTCGCGCGTGCGCATTGCGCCGCATGCGCATAAGTGCCTTTTTTTGCCTCATCGCTGCACAGCGAACTAATTCAGCTAGCGATCAACTCGGGATGACCACCATGGTCTTGCCCAACTGCTAACAAATTTGCTGCTGCAATCAACTCTGAATTACCCCCTATGTGCACATGTGTAGAGATGTGCCCTGTGGGCACATCTGTGGTGCTGTCCCTAGCTGGGGACAGCGCTGGGGCAGCTTGTCTGTCCCCAGCGCTGAGTGTGCGGCGGCGGGTGTCTGGTGCAGGGATCGGATGTTTCCCTGCACCAGGCTGTCGGCGGCGGGGAGCGGCGCGGCGGCGCTTTAAACTTGGCGCCGCTCGGGCCGCCAATCAGAAGCGCCGCCCGCGGCTTTTTGAATCCGGTGCCTCCAGCGAGCCAATCGCGGCTCGCGGGGCGCCGGCCAATCACAGAGGGGCGCGGCGAGCCAATCGGTGCTCGCCGCGTCATAGGCCCCGCCCCCGGCGTCTGACGTCAGACGCCGGGCGGGAGCCTGAAGAAAAGACCGCGCGCGGGGGCGCGAAGGCAGAAGAGGTCGCCGGGCGGGAAGAGAAAGAAGACACCGCCGGGAGGAGACGCCGCGCCACGCCGAAGAGCGGTGAGGAGGTCCTGAGGCCGCGGAAGAGGCCAGAAGACGTCGGCCTGCAGGAAGGAGATGTCCAGCGGCGGCTGGACGCGGAAGAGCGGAGGCGGCGCCGCTGGCCAGGACGGGTCAGCGGCAGAAGAGGACGTTGGAGATCCCTGGAGCAGGTGAGGCCTCAGTGAGGCAACTTCACCCCCTCCCTTTTCCTCCCTCGACCACCAGGGACGGGCACTAGGCCCGTGGGCACAATTCAGGCACTAGGCCTGTTGCACAGGTAGGAGATTGGGGGCCATTCTTTGATTAGGTGGTTTGGGCATTAGGCCCAAGCCACCCTACCCCTGTGGCACCAGTTAGGCGGGCACTAGGCCCGGGGGCAAATCAGGCAATAGGCCTGTGGGCATTAGAGGGCGTTAGGCCCTAGTGTATTTTTGGCAATTAGGGAATATTAAGGTGACCCTGGGCACAAGGCCCAGGTCACCCAACGGGCAATAAGTTAGGCGGGCGCTAGGCCCGTGGGTGAAGTCAGGCCTCCGGCCTGGGCGCAGTCAGGGGGCGCTAGGCCCAGCGAGTAAGTACCCCCCCCAAGGTGAATAAAGGTGGCACTGGGCACTAAGCTCGGGCCACCCTGCGGTATTTAGGCAGTCAGGCCTGAGGCCCACATAAGGGAAGGCACAGGAGGTGGGTAGGCCGTGCGGTGCCCACCCCCTTCCAACGGCAGGTAGGGATTAAAAAGGGACAGCACCGTTTTATGTTGTATTTCCGATGTGTGTGTTGTTACCGTGCAGGGCAAAATGTTGTTATAGAGTTTGTGCATAGTTGTGTTGCACCACTTACACTTAGGCCAGTTTGAGGGCTTTGTTATGCAGTTAGTGTAGCGGACGCACACTAGATTAGAGTTAGGCCCTGCACGGCTGTTTCTCTCTCTGCCTCCTTACAGGGGCCTGTAAGTGGAGAAGATCGGAGTACAAGACGTAGTACGGTGAGTAACATCTGTCTGTGTGTTCCTTCTGTGTATCCCTATCTATCTCCCTTCCTTCAGGGCAACGGTGAGCCTTGCACGCCGGTGCAAGGTAGAATTTCCACCTGGCGCGAGAGTGCCAATAGGTGAAATTCGGGCTCTGAGGCGGACGCCTGGGATGACCCTCACCTAGCCCGAAAGCACTATTTTTCTTTAGGTCGGAGGGCGTTTCGGTCCATAGTCCGGAGGACAGTACTCAGAAATCTCCTTCCTCCTAGGTCGTCGTGTCCGGGTCCGACGGAAGAGTTGCCAGGTCCGTTGAAGGTTCCGGTACCTGAAGGTGAGAGAGAGCGGCGCCTGGTGAGTACCGAGTCTACACCTGCACGGCAGCAGGCACCACACGCACCGCAGCCACACCTCTCACACTTGGCGTAGTCGGCAGGATCAAAGAGACCGGATCACGGACACGATGTGGAACGCCACCAAGAAGACCTCCCTGCGGACGGCTCCGGAGAAGACTCACCCCCGGATGTGTGCGGACCAGAGCGACTGGGTGACGGTGTCTGGGGCAGACATCCTGAAGATGGTGCAGCGGTCGATCCAGCGTGGAAAAGAAGAGCGCCGGGAGAAGGGGCGCAAGAAGGCCGCTGTGACGCCCTGCAAGAAATGTCGGCAAACAGGGCACTTTGCCAGCGAGTGTACTTGGCGAGAGACGTCCCCAAAGAAGGTGGTCCAGGAAGCGGACCGAAGACGTCAGAAGGGCCAAGCGAAGGAGTCCTGGTGTTTGCTCTGCGGAAACTACGGGCATGAGCACAACAGTTGTCCCTGGGACGAAGAGTTGAGCCAAGACGAGGTTGATTCCTGGTGTGAAAACTGTGGAGATCCCCGACATCGGCTCCTGGAATGTCCATGGACAGAAGACAGGACGGACTACGAGGCCACGGTGAAGCAGATGACGGAGTCTCGTCAGCAGCTTTGGGACCGGGTGGCTGCAGAGCCTGTGTGTGCGCTCTGCGAGGCGAGAGGACATGCGCTTCCCGACTGTCCGTGGAATGAAGACCGGATGATTGCGGATGGTCGCGCCCAGAGATGGGAGGAGGAAACCAGGGAAATGGAGCGGAAGACCCTGCTGGAAGTTAGTTCGCAGGTGCCCATTTCCTCTGAGCCGGAACAAACGGGTGAAGATTCCCCAGTGAATGAGGTGGACAAGGGACCCGTCTTGGAGAAGGTGGCAGTGGCCCTCCCTTGTTGGAAGTGTCGGCGACCAGGACATGCGGCCAGTGAGTGCCCCTGGGAAGATGCCGCGGACCTACTCTGTCCCAAGAAAGTGACCCCAGTAAGGCAGAATCCTTTCCCGCATGAGGCGGAGGTGGACGACTGGGAGGTGAAGAGACCACGCTGCGAAGAAAAGCGTGAAGACTCAGTGACGGAGACATCCGGAATCTCCCCGCGATGGAACCGTCCACGACCAGGACGTGCGGAACAGGAGTGTCCTGGGTACCAAGAGATGCCAGCGGAAACGAAGGAGTACGCTGAGGAAGTAAAGAATCCAGCGGAAGCGAAGGAGTACGCTGAGGAAGCAGAGGTGCCAGCGGAAGCGAAGAAGTACGCTGAGGAGGAAAGTAATACCCCAGTCCAGATATCTGAGGAGGACTCGGACTACGGTGAGCTGTCCGCCGACGAATCCCTCCCAGAACAGATGGAGGACGACTCTGGCATCGGAAGCGCTGACGAGAGTGACTGGCAGGATCGGGTGGAGTCATGCTCCCAGTTGAATGCCCTCCGTGAAGAGGAGGAGATAGTCCTGGAGCAAGAGTACCTGCCGGGAGTGCCGAAATGGACGGACGTACGGGGACAGGATCGTGATGCCGTGGGAGGACCCGTTCCAGAGGAAGACATGGGACCTTTGGAGATGCCCCACGAGGAGATGCGACAGATGGTGGTTGTTGCCCGGGAGGAAACGGATGCCCCGGAGGATTCCGCTGTTGGGTGGTGGTCGGTACCACCCCCTGAAGACAGGGACGATGCCATTGACGATCTGAAAGGCCAGGAGTGGGTGACTGTTGTCCCCGTGGAGGAAGAGTCCCCTTGGTGGCCAACGTCGATCGACCGTGAGGAGATGCCACTCCCCCAGAGGATCCGCCGATGGAGGTCGGGAGGTAAGAAGAGGAACCCGGAGCTGGAGGTGGGGTCACAGCCCGTCCGGGCTGGGCCCTCGAACACAACCTCGCCGGAGGGACCTCGGAATCCCCTGACCCGCGGACGATGGACGTCGTGGAGAACTTTGTAGGGACTACAAAGGAAAAAGGGGGGGGGAAATGTAGAGATGTGCCCTGTGGGCACATCTGTGGTGCTGTCCCTAGCTGGGGACAGCGCTGGGGCAGCTTGTCTGTCCCCAGCGCTGAGTGTGCGGCGGCGGGTGTCTGGTGCATGGATCGGATGTTTCCCTGCACCAGGCTGTCGGCGGCGGGGAGCGGCGCGGCGGCGCTTTAAACTTGGCGCCGCTCGGGCCGCCAATCAGAAGCGCCGCCCGCGGCTTTTTGAATCCGGCGCCTCCAGCGAGCCAATCGCGGCTCGCGGGGCGCCGGCCAATCACAGAGGGGCGCGGCGAGCCAATCGGTGCTCGCCGCGTCATAGGCCCCGCCCCCGGCGTCTGACGTCAGATGCCGGGCGGGAGCCTGAAGAAAAGACCGCGCGCGGGGGCGCGAAGGCAGAAGAGGTCGCCGGACGGGAAGAGAAAGAAGACACCGCCGGGAGGAGACGCCGTGCCGCGCCGAAGAGCGGTGAGGAGGTCCTGAGGCCGCGGAAGAGGCCAGAAGACGTCGGCCTGCAGAAAGGAGATGTCCAGCGGCGGCTGGACGCGGAAGAGCGGAGGCGGCGCCGCTGGCCAGGACGGGTCAGCGGCAGAAGAGGACGTTGGAGATCCCTGGAGCAGGTGAGGCCTCAGTGAGGCAACTTCACCCCCTCCCTTTTCCTCCCTCGACCACCAGGGACGGGCACTAGGCCCGTGGGCACAATTCAGGCACTAGGCCTGTTGCACAGGTAGGAGATTGGGGGCCATTCTTTGATTAGGTGGTTTGGGCATTAGGCCCAAGCCACCCTACCCCTGTGGCACCAGTTAGGCGGGCACTAGGCCCGGGGGCAAATCAGGCAATAGGCCTGTGGGCATTAGAGGGCGTTAGGCCCTAGTGTATTTTTGGCAATTAGGGAATATTAAGGTGACCCTGGGCACAAGGCCCAGGTCACCCAACGGGCAATAAGTTAGGCGGGCGCTAGGCCCGTGGGTGAAGTCAGGCCTCCGGCCTGGGCGCAGTCAGGGGGCGCTAGGCCCAGCGAGTAAGTTCCCCCCCCAAGGTGAATAAAGGTGGCACTGGGCACTAAGCTCGGGCCACCCTGCGGTATTTAGGCAGTCAGGCCTGAGGCCCACATAAGGGAAGGCACAGGAGGTGGGTAGGCCGTGCGGTGCCCACCCCCTTCCAACGGCAGGTAGGGATTAAAAAGGGACAGCACCGTTTTATGTTGTATTTCCGATGTGTGTGTTGTTACCGTGCAGGGCAAAATGTTGTTATAGAGTTTGTGCATAGTTGTGTTGCACCACTTACACTTAGGCCAGTTTGAGGGCTTTGTTATGCAGTTAGTGTAGCGGACGCACACTAGATTAGAGTTAGGCCCTGCACGGCTGTTTCTCTCTCTGCCTCCTTACAGGGACCTGTAAGTGGAGAAGATCGGAGTACAAGACGTAGGACGGTGAGTAACATCTGTCTGTGTGTTCCTTCTGTGTATCCCTATCTATCTCCCTTCCTTCAGGGCAACGGTGAGCCTTGCACGCCGGTGCAAGGTAGAATTTCCACCTGGCGCGAGAGTGCCAATAGGTGAAATTCGGGCTCTGAGGCGGACGCCTGGGATGACCCTCACCTAGCCCGAAAGCACTATTTTTCTTTAGGTCGGAGGGCGTTTCGGTCCATAGTCCGGAGGACAGTACTCAGAAATCTCCTTCCTCCTAGGTCGTCGTGTCCGGGTCCGACGGAAGAGTTGCCAGGTCCGTTGAAGGTTCCGGTACCTGAAGGTGAGAGAGAGCGGCGCCTGGTGAGTACCGAGTCTACACCTGCACGGCAGCAGGCACCACACGCACCGCAGCCGCACCTCTCACACATGCGTAGTGCGGCTGCTGCGCGTGCACCTACTTAAAAGGGCTTCAGCATGCAAACGCTGCTGCAGCAACATTCCATGTTGTATCAGGCCCATAATATATATGGAATACAATCTGTTAGATCATTTGCTGCAAATAATGCACTCAAACTTTTTTTTAAAGTATTCAAACCTTGGATAATCTTTACACTATTGTCCACTGGTGGTTGCTCGGCAACTGAGAGATTTTCTGGTTCAAATCCCGATGTCGGAACTTTTATGGCTCCACATGTATTCTTTCATATCTTAGGTTTTTTATATGCTTTGGACATTCATTTATGGAGTCTCTTAATGTCCATCAGTTGCAGTGTGGTGCAAATGCGCGGGTACGCTCGGGTACGGAGTACCCTTAAGAATTTGGCAGCGGGTACGCAGTACCACCTGCCACACACTTTGCATCTGTGACCACCATTACCACAATTATAATGCACCACAAAGCAACAAGACCATGGTGCTTGGCAGCATGATGGCACCTCCCACTTTGTCAGGGTTACTGGGGGCGCAACGGTGACGTCATGGTGTCACATCACGCTTCCTTCTCTGGCAGCTGTGGCTGGCATGAAGAGAGGAACCTGATTGCACTTTCCTGCAGCATCCCTCGGCTCATGTGATGCATAAGCACTGAGCGGCTTTTGTTCTTCACAGGCTGGGCTGCCGGGCATGTCTCTGGCATCACTGTGTTGGGTATTTAATTTCTAACATAATGTGGACATTACTATATATGTCTATTATTATGGGGGTATTACTATATATTTCTGTTGTAATGTGGACGCTACTATATATTTCTATTATTATGAGGGCAATACTATATTTTTCTGTTATACCAGGGGCACTACTGCAGTATATTTTCCTGTTATAATGGAGGCATTGCTATAAATTGTTATTAAATTGGGGGCATTACTATATATATTTACTATACTGGGGGTATTACTATATATTTCTGTTATACTGGAGGCATTACTATATATTTCTAGACTTGCCTCCAGAGTGCAAAGAAAAGGGACTGTGTCGTGTGGTCACCCCGTCCCCCACTAGTGGTTTGTGACCACGCCCCATCACAACACATGGCCACGCCCATTTCTCAGCACTCAGTACCACTAAGAAAATATTTCTACTTGCACCACTGATCAGTAGTCATAGTTCCAATTTAGAGGAGTACCTCTTTATGTTTGAGTTTAGGATCAGACCCTTATGGTAAAAACTAATCTTACATGCAAAGGCATATATAAGTTTTTTTAAAATGTAAGATTGCTTTACACTTATATAACTTATTTTGTTACATGCCACAGAAAAATAAAAACATAAAAACACAAAGAGATATAAAACTCAGGGGGTCATTCCGAGTTGATCGCTAGCTGAAAATGTTCACTGCGCTGATGCAAAAAAATGGCACTTCTGCGCATGCGTATGCGGCGCAATGCACACGCGCGTCGTACTTTCACACAAGGTCTAGCGATGCATTTCAGTCGCACTGGCTGACGCAGAGTGATTGACATGAAGTGGGCGTTTCTGGGTGGCAATTGACCGTTTTCAGGGAGTGTTCGGAAAAACACAGGCGTGCCAGGAAAAACGCAGGCGTGGCTGGGTGAACGCAGGGCGTGTTTGTGACGTCAAATCCGGAACTGAATGGTCTGAAGTGATCGTAAGCGCTGAGTAGGTCTGGAGCTACTCAGAAACTGCACCTTTTTTTTTTTTTGTAGCCGTTCTGCGATGGAAGCGATCGCACTATTGCAAAGCTAATATACACTCCCAGAGGGCGGCAGCTTAGCGTTTGCACGGCAGCGAAAAACTGCTAGCGAGCAATCAACTCGGAATTACCCCCTCAAACAAGAAAAAATGCACTTGATGAATTTGTTAAAAAATAAAGGGAATTTCTCACTGAATATTGTTGTGAGGCGGTTCACAGATCACTGTTGGCTTTTTCAGGCTGTCAGTTCTGATTCAAGGTACTAGGTGGGAAGTGTTGGTTGTATACCACCATGATCACATCACTGTGGCCCCGCCTCTGCAGTCTGCTGCAATCCATAAGATCCGTCCGACTGCCACCTGCATCCTACTCAGCATCAGCCCCATAGTCTGATCTCCGCAGCATCTGCTCCTGCAGGTGTGGAGTCTCTATGGAACACTTTAATATTGCACTGGACAATATCAATTGTCAACATGTATTAAAGCAGTTACCATAGAGAAAATCACTTTTCCGCATACAGCTGTGTGGCGATGTGATTGCGGCAGCTCTTATTAAAATATGAAAAACTCACCTTTATAGCTTAGAATTGATGGCTGGCTAGAAACAGCAGTGAGTATCTCATGCATGATTTCTTGTAATACAGGTTGAGTATCCCTTATCCAAAATTCTAAATCTTACATTTCTGGCTCCCCTACTGAGATAATGACACATTTATATATATTATATTATATATCTATATATCTATAAATACACATAATATATAATATATATGTAATTATCTCAGTAAAGGACACAAAAATGTGTGATTTTGAATTTTGGATAAGGGATACTCAACCTGTATTAGCGACATCTCGCAAATGTGCATTGGCAGCCAGCCAGGAGTCATGACAGAGTGCAAGGCTGGTGAGCTACCGGATGACATTTTAATACATTTCAGGGTTATTGCTTGCTGCTTCTTTTTGATGAACGAGAAGCAGTGTCCCCCTTCCCTCTTATATTACATCATCACTTGGTTGGTACATTTTCTCCCCACCGCACGTCACTGGTCTGCAGCTGCTCCTTCCCTCTTCTCTCCCATTGTGCTGGCAGTGACACTGACTGTACAGTGCCCTATGTCTATGTCAAAAGGGTGCGTTGTTGGGCTATCACCTCACCCTTACGGGTGTGAGCTCTTAAGGTGAAAGGTGAAGAGCTCACACCCGTAAGGGTGAGGTGATAGCCCAACAACGCACCCTTTTGACATAGACAGGTTCTGAATGTTACTATGTATGCTGTATGATACGTGCTATTTGCATTATGGTTTAAAAATAACGTATTTTAATACCTCTGTTTTTATACCAGAAATACATTTTCAGGTATCCAATGTGATGGTAGTTTTCTAGTCGTTGTATTTTAATATTGTAACATTGAGTAACCATTTGCAAAAAGTGTATCAATACACTATATTAGCTCATCTAAGGTATCTTTCTGTATCTATTCATTGTTTTACCCTCCACTAGCAGGGGGTACCTTAAAGGTGCAGCGTAAGTAATAAAAGTCAGTGCGGTTAAAGGGAATTTCTTTGTCTATATCTATTCACTGCAATGTACTTTTTGGAGATCCAGAGATCACCAGCTGCTTCACTGTGCAGAGCAGCAGTGATCACGGACTCCCCAACCTGCCCGCCCCCGCCTGCGGTAAACTGTGGAACACAAGAGGGACAGTGTCCAAATAGCGGAACTGTCCTGCTGAAATAGGGACAGTTGGGAGGTATGCTAAGGGCCTCATTCAGAGATGTGCATTATTGCCCAGCCAATGTGACTTTGTACGAAGCAGCTGCACAATAATATGTTAATGCTGCAGGAAGCATCTTGTGTAAATAGACGCCTCCTGTCGGCTTCTGAAATCTGTTGCTGCAGCCAAAGACGCAGTATTGTATCATCTGCATGGTTACTCACAGGTAACATGGTAACCCACAAATTACTCAGGGTGGCTGGTGTATTGGTGTATTGTTACACAGCTAGGGCCAGTGAACTTGCGTCCAAGGATGCAGCCATTGACCTCGGCACACCAAGACTACGGAGCTGTCAGTCTCCACTCTCAAACAGCTGCAGCATGTCAATTATGACGTGGCTTAGGGAGCACTATGACCATTGTCACAGAAACAGATCTGTACATGCACAGTATCGATTCTGCGTAGTGTTGCTTGCTATACGTTCTGGATTTTCCAGGAACGTACTGGATTGTGGGTCTGTTCCTTGGGTAGGCTGCGCCGCTGTTACAGAGTAGGCAGAAGCTGGGTTAAGGCTGCGTAGGAGTGTAGGATGCTGCTTTGCAGTCAGGTGATGCATTTCCGTTGTCCCCTGCAGCCGACTACTTGTTATGACATCAAGAGTGGATGACCGACCGTATTTTTCTTCTCGTTGGCCGCAATGCGTCAGCTGCAGGAAACCTGAAACCGAATTCAGCGTTGTCTGGTTAACTGGGTGAGCGTCCTGCATGTTTCTGGGGTTATGGATCTGTGAGGTTCCCATGCATTGTGGCTAATGATCTGTGAGGTTCCCATGCATTGTGGCTAATGATCTGTGAGGTTCCCATGCATTGTGTCTAATGATCTGTGGTGTTCCCGTGCATTGTCGCTAATGATCTGTGGGGCTCCCGTGCATTGTGGCTAATGATCTGTGGTGTTCCCGTGCATTGTGGCTAATGATCTGTGGTGTTCCCGTGCATTGTGGCTAATGATCTGTGGTGTTCCCGTGCATTGTGGCTAATGATCTGTGATGTTCCCGTGCATTGTGGCTAATGATCTGTGATGTTCCCGTGCATTGTGGCTAATGATCTGTGATGTTCCCGTGCATTGTGGCTAATGATCTGTGGTGTTCCCGTGCATTGTGGCTAATGATCTGTGGTGTTCCCGTGCATTGTGGCTAGTGATCTGTGGTGTTCCCGTGCATTGTCGCTAATGATCTGTGGGGCTCCCGTGCATTGTGGCTAATGATCTGTGGTGTTCCCGTGCATTGTGGCTAATGATCTGTGGTGTTCCCGTGCATTGTGGCTAATGATCTGTGGTGTTCCCGTGCATTGTGGCTAATGATCTGTGATGTTCCCGTGCATTGTGGCTAATGGACTGTGGTGTTCCCGTGCATTGTGGTTAATGATCTGTGAGGTTCCCATGCATTGTGGCTAATGATCTGTGAGGTTCCCGTGCATTGTGGCTAATGATCTCTGGTGTTCCCGTGCATTGTGGCTAATGATCTGTGGTGTTCCCGTGCATTGTGGCTAATGATCTGTGATGTTCCCGTGCATTGTGGCTAATGATCTGTGATGTTCCCGTGCATTGTGGCTAATGATCTGTGGTGTTCCCGTGCATTGTGGCTAATGATCTGTGGTGTTCCCGTGCATTGTGGCTAGTGATCTGTGGTGTTCCCGTGCATTGTCGCTAATGATCTGTGGGGCTCCCGTGCATTGTGGCTAATGATCTGTGGTGTTCCCGTGCATTGTCGCTAATGATCTGTGGGGCTCCCGTGCATTGTGGCTAATGATCTGTGGTGTTCCCGTGCATTGTGGCTAATGATCTGTGATGTTCCCGTGCATTGTGGCTAATGATCTGTGATGTTCCCGTGCATTGTGGCTAATGATCTGTGGTGTTCCCTTGCATTGTGGCTAATGATCTGTGGTGTTCCCGTGCATTGTGGCTAATGATCTGTGGTGTTCCCGTGCATTGTGGCTAATGATCTGTGGTGTTCCCGTGCATTGTGGCTAATGATCTGTGGTGTTCCCGACCGTGCATTGTGGCTAATGGACTGTGGTGTTCCCGTGCATTGTGGCTAATGATCTGTGGTGTTCCCGTGCATTGTGGCTAATGATCTGTGGTGTTCCTGTGCATTGTGGCTAATGATCTGTGATCTTCCCGTGCATTGTGGCTAATGATCTGTCGTGTTCCTGTGCATTGTGGCTAATGATCTGTGATCTTCCCGTGCATTGTGGCTAATGATCTGTGGTGTTCCCGTGCATTGTGGCTAATGATCTGTGGTGTTCCCGTGCATTGTGGCTAATGATCTGTGGTGTTCCCGTGCATTGTGGCTAATGATCTGTGATGTTCCTGTGCATTGTGGCTAATGATCTGTGATGTTCCCGTGCATTGTGGCTAATGATCTGTGATGTTCCCGTGCATTGTGGCTAATGATCTGTGATGTTCCCGTGCATTGTGGCTAAAGAGATACATTATACTGCTCCTTAGATCCCAATAGTTTATATACTGTAGGCCTAAGATCCCAACTGTTTACATAGGTAATAAGGATTCAGAATGACATTCCGGTTGTCGGGATGCCGGCGGTCACATGACCGACACCAGCATCCTGACCTTGAAGATCCCAACATCGGTGGCGATAAGTATTTTTACTCCCTCCCCTACCCTAACCCTCCGGGGAGGGGGGGGGGGGGCAGCCAAGGCTAACACTCGGGGGTGGTTGCTAGGGCTAACCTAACCCTAACCCCTGCTGGTGCCTAACCCTATCACCACCCGCCTCCCCTCCCCCCTCCTCCCCACTTCCCCGGGGAATAGCCCTAAAAGTTACCTCAATGCTTACCTTCGGGATGGCGGTTATTGGTCTTGCGGCTTCGGTCTCTCGAGTGGTGTCGGGATTCCAGCGTCGGTCACATGACTGCTGGCATCCTGACAGCTGCGTAATAAATCCTTTAAAAATATATATGTTACAAAGTGCTGGGAAACTGTTTCTAATTCACATTGACTTGTGCAATGTAGATTCAGACCTTCTGCTAGACACTGCTCAGATTAAGCCAGACGTTGTTCTGCAGTGATCTGAGTATTAGGATGTGTTTTATGTAAAATAAAAAGCAGTACATATTACTTAGAGCGTTTCAACAGTTGCAGACTATTGTAGAACAGGAGGGCTGACTCAAAGCCGCAGCTGATTAGAGAGACTGCGTAGGGAACATACTGTGACCATAGCAGCATAAACGAACCGTCGGGGCTTCCTCAGCGCCACTCAGTGCATCACCTTGGCTTGGAAGGGGTTAATGTTTTGTGGTGGGAGGAACGTGGAGAAAGGGTCCGAGGGGCTGATTGGCTGGATCATGTATAGGGGCTGGCCTGTCATACATATAGGCTGCTGACATGGTACTTCCTCCCTCTTTTCAGCTCTTCTCATGACTGCAGGTATTGATCTCATTTAATATACCCTATACCCTTATTCTCTCTCATACTTCTAAAATATCCCTTTCTACTTCTTTCACTCCCTCTCCTCTGTTCTTTTACTTTCTATATTCCCACTTCTCCTGGTCTTCTTTACCCTTCTAGTCTTACCTTGGTTTAATAGGTGCTCTGTGCCTCCCCTATGGCCGCCAGAATTTCAGCTCGCACCGCTGCCCCCCGCCCGGCTCCTGGACGCCCTGAGGTCCAGCCAGCCCGGGGAGTGCCTGCTGCGGCTGCCGGAGAGGTTCTGGGCGCGTGCGGCCGGCCTCAGCTGCCCGCCCGTGCTCCCCCGCGAGTGCGCTCTCCGTCCCCGCTGCTAGCCGCGGCGGGGGACGGAGCGCGGGGGATAGAGGGCGCACGCGGCGGCTTGCCAGGGACGGTGCTCTGCCGTCCCTGAGCCCGTCGCTAGGCGCCACCAGCAGCAGCTCCGACCACGTGGGGCCGGGACAGAGCTCCCGGCCCGTGGATCGGCGGCTTGCTGCCACCAGGGGGCGCTACTGTGCCCAAAATGTTTATTTTAAATAAAATAAAATAAAAAATAAATAAAATCAAATAAATAAATAAATAATAATAATAAAATAAAAAAAAAAAAAAAAAAGGCGGCCACGAACCTCCACTACTGGGGTTTCTGGGCGGGCGGGGGGTCGCGTGGCTGCCAGACACATGCAGTCTAGGCAGCGTCTGTGTGCGGCTTCTCATACTGCCAGCTGGGGGGGCCCGATGAGGCCAGACCCATCTGCCCCCCCCCCCCCCCCCTTCGGCCAGCCAGGTCCGGCCTGCGCCCTCCCCCGACAGAGCGGGGTGTCGCCCCCGCTCTGCGGTTTTACATCCCCCGTTGCCAGTTGCGGATAGGGCAGGGCCGGTTAGAATAGGGTGTTCTGCAGCCCTCCTGGCCTCTCCTGCCGTGGTTGGACCCGTGATGCCGGCCCCTCCCGGCGGCTAGTGGCCCGCTTTGTACTGCCGCCAGCCGTCAACTTGCAGCCCTACCGGTTTTATACGGGGGCGGCGGGCGACGACAGTAGGTGAGCGATCAGTCCCTCCCCGCGTCCAGATGTCTAATTCCGTAGCTGCAGCGGACAGCACTCAGCCGACGTTGAGCCGCCTCTTTCTAGTTCTGGCGACTCTCCGGCTTTGCCTCCAGGGGCCTTTCTCCCGACGGGAGGTTTGTGTACCTCCCGTGGGGCGCGCGAATCGCGTGACACGTCTGATCTTAGAGCCCCTGTCACGGCGGCTGATCCCGTGGTGAACGCCACCACCTTGTCCGCTATTTGTGCTGCTGCCGTGTCGACGGTAGCTCCCTTGTTATCCTCCGTACCCGGGAGACCGGGATGGGCCGCCGCTTTTTTGACGGATAACAATGCGCAATCTCTCCTGTCCTCTGGCGTGACGGTCGCCCCGCCTGCCCCACTCCCGGTCTGGGACCGGATCCGTAAGGGCCTATCTGCTTATATTTTGCTCTTACTAGTGATGCTCGTATAGCCTTGCTTTCGGCTAAGCAAAAGGGCCGGGACAGCGAGGACGCTTTGCGCTCCTACCCGACTTGAGTTAGGTGCATGTTGATCTTGGCGGCGTGTTACTCAGAGTCGCGCCCGGTCGAACACATGAACATCGTGCGCCTTCAATTCCTTATACACGTGCTGTACCATACTTGGCGGCGTTACTACTGGAACTTCCGGGGCAAACAGCATGGGCGGCAGATCTATACCTTCGGTAAAAAGGATGTGGGATTGTGCTCGGAGCTGCCGCAGAGCCAGCCGGTACAGCAGGAACGACGGGTTCCACGACCGGCCTCTCATTCTGCCAGCTTTTGCGGTGGTTCATGGCGCGCGGGGGCATGGTTAATTCTTCACTTTCAATCCTGCCCAATGCGGTTTGGGGCGGCGGTGTCGCATTCGTCACTCCTGCATCAGCTGTGGCGTAGGGCACGGGATCAAGGACTGCCGCAGTACACGGCACAGGGGTAATTCCGGCCCGCAGAGCCGCGCTCCTGCGGCCCCAAGCGTTGGCCACAGCCCCCTCCCCAATTAGACTTTGAGCGCTCATACCCTGGCTGTGACGGCTCACGCGGCCGGTGGACGCCCTATTCTTACCTCGGGTTTTCGCACCTAGTTGCCTCTTGCCGATACATGGTCTGGCGGATCACGGGGCTAGTACGAACTTGCATTCGGCTCGGTAGTTTCCGGGCGTGCTCCGGCTGAAGGTTGCGGCCGCATTGTCGTTGGCCGGGATGATAGGCTTTCTCATCCATCTTACCTGTCCTCTCGGGTCATCTGTTAATAAGGCTATCCCTATTATCAGGTAAGGTCGTTTACCTATCTGTAAGTTTGATTCGACCATAGATGCCATTCGGTCGTTTGGTCCGGGGGCGGCTGTGTGTAATTGGACATCGCGTCAGCATTTCGCTCCTTCCGCTGCACCCTTTCGCCTTTCGATTATGGGTTTTCAACTGGATGATGGCTAATATATCCATCGCTGCCTCCCTGTGGGGTTTTTTCTCTCTCGTGCGCTGACTTTGCAAGGTGCAGTTCTTTCCTCCACTGGGGTCCGCAGCAAGCGACGGGCCAGCGGGGTATGTCGCATGATTTCTTTTGCTCGGCCCACCTGGCTCTTTTTGCATGGATGATTTCTTTTGCTCGGCCCACCTGGCTCTGTTCGCTGCGTCGTCTTGCTGCGGTGGCCGTTGGCAGGGTCCCTCCGTTTACCTCAGGATTCAGAGGGATACGGTCGGGGGTCTCTGAAGGCTCCTTGGGGACACGGTGTTGCGTCTTCCCGATGGTTTCCTCTATGAGCTCACCGTGGACAAGCTTACTCTACAACAGGCGCAATCCTTCTTGGGCCTGTTTCTTTTTGCTTGGAACGTTATCCCAATGGGTAGAGTTTTGCTGTGGAAAATTGGAATGGGCGACAGTTTGGATTAGACACCCTCATCATTTTCTTAGTTTAGCACTCAAGGGATTTACGTATGTGGACGGTTTTCTAGTTCGTTTCACCTCCTCTCTGGAGCTTTTCACGGACGCCTCTGGTGCTTGCGATTCTTGCTGTTGCTGTTGGATGTTTTTTCCCATACTGGGCACAGTGGCGCTCTGGCGCTATGCCCTGCATAACAGACAGGTGGTCTTCTGGTGCGACAATTTGGGCGTGGTTTTTTGCCATCATTAGGCAGGAGTCCACATCCTTGCTGGACTGCGGGTCTTCGCGCAGATAGTCTTGCTATGCTGGGTGAACAACATTACGTTGCGAGACAAGCATGTCCCGGCCGAGCGCAACGAAATTGATGATACCCTTTCTCGCGGCGACTGGCAGTGGTTTCGGCAGTTAGCTCCTGCAACTTTAATCCAAAGGGACTTCTGTCCTGCTTCTGTGTGCGGATTGGAGGATTTAGCCCACAGGTCTTTGGCTCCTGCAACTTTTACGGCCTATCTGGCCGAATCGCTACCTTCTGGAGAGGGGCCATAGTGGGTAAGACCCCTCACAAGGCAGATGGCCCATAGTTGCTTTGAATTCGGGATGGCTGGGATGGTGGCAGAAGGCCGATCCCATAACATCTGGGTAGCATGCCCTCAGGGATGGTGGCAGAAGGCCGATCCCATAACATCTGGGTAGCAGGCCCTCAGGGATGGTGGCAGAAGGCCGATCCCATAACATCGGGGTAGCAGACCCTTGGCGATGGTGGCAGAAGGCCGATCCCAGAACATCGGGGGTAGCAGGCCCTTAGGGATGGTGGCAGAAGGCCGATCCCAGAACATCGGGGCAGATGGCCCTCCAACATTTAGGTCATTATTTCGATTATGATTTTGTGATATCTTATTTTCCTGAGATGTCTGCTGTCTGCTATGTGGCCCATAACATCTGGGTAGCAGGCCCTCAGGGATGGTGGCAGAAGGCCGATCCCATAACATCTGGGTAGCAGGCCCTTAGAGATGGTGGCAGAAGGCCGATCCCAGAACATCGGGGCAGAAGGCCCTCCAACATTTAGGTTATTATTTCAACTATGATTTGAGATATTTTATTTTCCTGAGCTGTCTGCTTTCTGCTATGTGTGATAAATATTTTCAACCGTCCCTTAGTTAGACAGGGAGTTTTTTAATACAAGTTTAGATTTAATATGCCTTCCTTTCAGTCAATAAAGGCCGTCGACGCACGCCCCGAAGGTTTGGGGTTTTGGATTCAGCGCTCACGATACGGGGATACGATATTGGGGATACGGGTTCGCCTCTTCGTGGCGGCCTTTACGATGTCCTTTCCACGGTACGCTCAGGGTGGGTGAGCTGGGGTCCGTCTCTCGGACTTCAGCCTCGCCCGTGCTGGCGGCCTGCGTCGTCATATGCCCCGACGGTTTGTGGTGTCGGGGTCAGCGCTCCAAGACGGACGTAGTCGGCAGGGGGCTGTGGGTTCGAATGGGTCAGGCTCATGCGCGGGGCATTTGTCCAGTGCCCGCGGCCCGGGCTTATTCGTCCCTTCGGCCTCCAACGCCCACCGGGTAGCTCGTCCATCGTGACGGTTCCCCGTTGTCCAGATATCACTTCCGGTCGGTTTTGGAACGTTGTTTTTTGTACCTGGGTCTATCTCCGGCCGACACTGGGACTCACTCTTTCCGCATCGGCGCTGCGCCAGCAGCCGCTGCGGCGGGTTGGTCCGAAGTCGAAGTCCGGGCACTGGGTAGGTGGAGGTCTGGTGCAGTCATACGCTATATCAGGCCTTTTCCTCCCAGTGCGCCCCTTTGAGGACTAGCCGCTCGCCGCAGTTGCACTTTGCGATTGCGGGGGCCTTGAGGAATTTTTGTTTTATCGTTGGTTTTAATTACGGCTTTTGCCGGCTAACGAAGTTTTGTGTTTTTGCCTCAAGTCAAATTGGGCGACCCTTCCCCCCAAAACCCCCTCCCCGTTAGGGACGCAGTTAGGTTGCCCATCTACTACTCATACTATAGAGGCCTCCGCTGGGGACGGCCTGCGGGACTGGCTCCGGGCGGCACCCGCGGCCGGCTGGTATACTGATCTTCTTGGGGGACCTTATTCACATTCTTAGGTACCTTTAGGTAGTTTTCTTGGGTTTCGTTGCATTAGTCCGTATTCTACTTTTATGTCTCTTTAGTTAGTTTTGTTCTGCTTTTTAGGTCCCTTTAGTTAGTCTTTTCGGAGTAGGTGGCGGTGGCAGGTTGGTAACCTGGCAGTTGGCCGGTTTCTGAACGGTTACTTAATTTTAATTATGAGTTCAAGGTTAGTAAGTTTGGGTGTACTTTTAGGTAAATTTTATAGTTTTATAATTAGTTTACGGGCATCGCTTTACCAAGTGGGTCCATATAACTGGTATAAACATATGTGGATGGCGGGGCCGGTGGCCCAATTTTTACCATGTAGGGGCGGAGCGTACCTCCGTCCCTGCAACTGTTGGTGGGGCAGGGGTAGTGGCAGAAGGCCGACCCCTGTCCTTGGATTTTTGATTTTCGATGTCTGGGATGGAGGCAGGAGGCCGATCCCGGAACATCTGGGGCAGAAGGATCCCTCACACATATGTTTTTTATTGCTTGTTTTTCTGTATTATAATGTTGATCACCCATGTTACGTTTATCATGCTTAACCGTTCTTCTCCCCGCCACCTTAGTTAGAGAGGGAAGTCTGCATTTTAGTCTTAGTATTTAATAGGCCTCCCTATCAGTCAGAAAAATAAAAGCTGACCCCTTTCACGCCAATTACAGTTGTTGTGTCTTTATTTTATAAGATAAGTGTGCTTGAGTGGCGCGTGGATGCATCTGATGTGTGAGGTTTAAGACTGCGTAGAGAACATACTGTGACCATAGCAGCATAAACGAACTGTCGGGGCTTCCTCAGCGCCACTCAGTGCATCACCTTGGCTTGGAAGGGGTTAATGTTTTGTGGTGGGAGGAACGTGGAGAAAGGGTCCGAGGGGCTGATTGGCTGGATCATGTATAGGGGCTGGCCTGTCATACATATAGGCTGCTGACATGGTACTTCCTCCCTCTTTTCAGCTCTTCTCATGACCCGCCCTCCCGCCCTGGGGACTTGGTTTTGGTTTTTATTTTATTTTTGTTCTACAGTCGGGTTCATTGTGTCGGCTTTTGGTGGCCGGTTTCTGAACGGTTACTTAATTTTAATTATGAGTTCAAGGTTAGTAAGTTTGGGTGTACTTTTAGGTAAATTTTATAGTTTTATAATTAGTTTACGGGCATCGCTTTACCAAGTGGGTCCATATAACTGGTATAAACATATGTGGATGGCGGGGCCGGTGGCCCAATTTTTACCATGTAGGGGCGGAGCGTACCTCCGTCCCTGCAACTGTTGGTGGGGCAGGGGTAGTAGCAGAAGGCCGACCCCTGTCCTTGGATTTTTGATTTTCGATGTCTGGGATGGAGGCAGGAGGCCGATCCCGGAACATCTGGGGCAGAAGGATCCCTCACACATATGTTTTTTATTGCTTGTTTTTCTGTATTATAATGTTGATCACCCATGTTACGTTTATCATGCTTAACCGTTCTTCTCCCCGCCACCTTAGTTAGAGAGGGAAGTCTGCATTTTAGTCTTAGTATTTAATAGGCCTCCCTATCAGTCAGAAAAATAAAAGCTGACCCCTTTCACGCCAATTACAGTTGTTGTGTCTTTATTTTATAAGATAAGTGTGCTTGAGTGGCGCGTGGATGCATCTGACGTGTGAGGTTTATGGAATTGCTGTTGTGACATATTACAGTAAAGGCTGAAAAATTCTCCCGTTACAGGAGAAATATTTGCAGGTGGAGGTGTGTTCTTCTGTCGCCTCCTGGGTGGCTGTCACATTACTCATTAATTTTGTTTTGGTTCACCTAATGCTCAAAATAACCATTTATGACAGGTGGTTGCTTGTGACTCAGAACCAGGCCCTATGTCCGAAGTGCCGCACGGATACATCAGCATAAGGTAGTAAGTTGTCTATCCGCACTAACAGCCGCTTTGCGTGTGACTCAGAACCAGGCTCTATGTCCACAGTGCCGCACGGATACATCATCGTAAGGTAGTAAAGCTGTCTGTCAGCACTAACAGCCGCTTTGCGTGTGACTCAGAACCAGGCCCTATGTCCACAGTGCCGCACGGATACATCAGCATAAGGTAGTAAATCTGTCTGTCCGCACTAACAGCCGCTTTGCGTGTGACTCAGAACCAGGCCCTATGAGCACAGTGCCGCACGGAAATAACAGAATTATTATTTTATATTGGACATAGTCATACTGCTCTATGGTGGCTCATGTTTTGGGCTTACATCATAGAGTAAACACTTCGGCTGCACCTGTATCAAAGACAATAGCATTGTTGTAATTGCAGCATAAATATATTATAACTCTGTGTTAAAAGTCTCTATAAATATTTCACAAAGGGATTAACCCAACAAGAAAGCAGTGTATTATTTATTTACAGGCTCAGCTGGTACCAACAAAAGTATAGCTATAATAATTTTTCAGCTTGGTTATTTCTCTGCTGCTTTCTGAAGGATAGCAGACTCCTGACATGGACTGAACATGAAACAATATGCTGGAAGTGACAGGCTTTGTTCCACGGTCACGGTTATCAAACTGTTCTATACATATTCACATAGCACAGATGCTCCGGGCTAATAACAATTTCATTCACCAGGTTCTGTCTGATGCTATGGAATTATCTATCTATCTATCTATCTATCTATCTATCTATCTATCTATCTATCTTTTTTATGTGAGAGGTTACAGTGGTTTCTGAAAATGTAATAAAGTCTTAGCAATAGCAATATATTTCAACCATTTATTTTTGAATTTTTTCACCGCATGAGTCCCCCAACTGCTGGGGAATAATTATTTGTCAAATCTATTGAAATCTATAAAATATGTTACTATCATATCATTTCTTTTCCTTCACGTTAAGCAGCCATGAACCTATAAAGAAGAAATATACAGTACTCCCCCTCCCCATTCCTGCTACTAATATCTCTTTCTATACAACCACGTATTCTACTGTCTTTTTCCTCTCATTGACTACATTATTTGCATAACTTATTACAATTTGAAAACTTAGGGGGACATTTACTAAGCAGTGATAAGAGCAGAGAAGTGAGCCAGTGGAGAAGTTGCCCCATCAACCAATCAGCAGATGTGTATAATTTTATAGTATGCAAATTATAGATGTTACTTCAGTGCTGATTGGTTGCCATGGGCACTTCTCCTCTGGCTCACTTCTCCGCTCTTATCACTGCTTAGTAAATGCCTCCCTTAATACCAAGGTATTCACTGTTGTTATTGACATTACATTATCTGTCACTTTGTATTCTGCTATTGGATGTTTGTGCACTATTTTACTGTAATATTCCACACTTTAGTCTATTCCTCTGTTTTCTACACATTCATGTGAATTTGTTTTACCCCTTCTGGAGTATGATATCTGTTATGTGTTGCCTGAAAAACCCCTGCCCTTATAGACCATAAGGAATGCCACCAATTAATACAATATATAAAACAAAGGTTAGGGCCCTAATTAAGAGATTTACATAACCCTGATGGTTTATGTGCATCTCTGGTGTTAGGAGATCTGCACAGGCGCAGGATTAGGGTTGCTATATTTATAAAATATAAATCCCGGGACACAAAGGGGCGTGACCAAATCCAAGTTCACACGCAAGGTACCAGCTCAGCCGGGTACCAGTTACATAAAGCTGGGCCCCGCTGCAGCTCTTTGCTCTCTGTAGCCATCGCTTTGAGTTACACTACTCGGCAGCCTGTCTGCACTCCCTGCCTCTACTATCCCCCAGGTGACTGCCTCCTCCCCACATTTTCCCAGTAACCAGCCGCTGTCACGCTACTGATTCATTTTGTTTTGGTTCCTCTGGGTTACCACAATAACCATTTATGAAAGGCGGTAGTATCCTCCCCAAAAATGCTCTTAAACAGCTTTCAATACAAATTGATTTGGCACTGTGGACATACTGTAGGGCCTGATTCTGGGACACACACAAAGCGGCTGTTAATGCAGACAGACAGATTTACCATCTAATACTGATGTGAGTATCCCTGCGGCCAGAAGTGGGAAGCTACACAGGTCACTGTTTTACCATCTACACCCGCAATTGCCTCCATTAGTATTGGCACCTGCCTCACGCTAGGTAAGGACGGCTCTGCTTTTCTGTGCGCACTCCTCAGAATAACACAGAACTCTGACTACACACCCACCACGACTCTCCTAACACATGAGCTCTTGCATGTGACAGTAATATTGCCACCCTATTGCCACCCAGGTAATGGCCCTTTTTACAGATGAGAGACCCGGCTAAGATCCATTCGACTTAAGGTGCATACAGACGGTGCGATGTACAGGTATGCTTACGATTTTGACTATATAGTCAAAATCATAAAGGAAAGTTAGTCAATATCGCACCGTGTGTACACAGCTTGCAGTACTGATGCGTGCTCCTGTGGGGACAGTATCACAAGAAAAATAGGCTGTGCAGGCAAGTCAGTTGTGATTATCTAGTACAAAGTATAGTATAGTCAAAATCACACATAGCCAAAATCATAAGCCTACATCGCACCGTGTGTATGCACCTTAAGAGTCACCCAGAGACACACATTCATTACTGCACATGCACAGTTTGCTAAAAACTTATTTTTAAAGATATCACAGCAAAGCATGACCATTATTTATATACAGGGCCAGACTGCCCATCTGGCTCTTCTGGCATATGCCAGCTGGGCCGATGGTCTGGTGGGCCTGCCCGGTCACACAGAGAGCCGGGAAAGCCATGTGCAGCGCAGCTTTACGGCTCACTGTTTTCTCCCACTCCCCTGCCCGAAGTGCCTGGATTACAGAAATACTGTATGGACAGATAATTGTATAGTGTGTACCTAGCTTTAGGTTAGATTGTAAAACTATAGTTTTACATATATATATATATATATATATATATATATATATATAGTAGCAAACAAAAGAGGCGGCACTCGAAGTCAGCAAACAAACGTGAAGTATATTGTCACAAGAGCGTTGACATTTCGGGGACGTGCTCCCCTTCCTCAGAACGTTCTGAGGAAGGGGAGCACGTCCCCGAAACGTCAACGATCTTGTGACAATATACTTCACGTTTGTTTGCTGACTTCGAGTGCCGCCTCTTTTGTTTGCTACTATTCCGGGGTGATCCCCCTGTGGGAAGGCACAGGAGCAAGTATTTTGCATTTAGCTACTACAGTGGAGTGCCGGAGTTATCACTTTTGTATATATATATATATATATATATATATATATATAACAGCAATATCCTTATGTTGCACTCAGAGAGCAAGCAGCACTACAGGTGAGACCTCTGTAGTCAAATCTCAAAAATACATAACATAAAAACACAATTCCTGAGTGCGCTATATTGATTGTATGACTTTAACAGAAGTCCTTCACAGTGAGTGTATCCTATTATTATACACTGGAAAACGGAATCTCCTGGGTTCCTGCAATGGATAACCCCTCACCAAAAAGTCACCCAAACAAATGGCCCAAGGCCAATTAAAATAAGATAATGATTAATGTCAAAATAACAACATATCCATAAAAAAACCTTTTACATAAGGTTTTACAGTAATATTGTACATAAAGTTTAGATGATTCAATCAATGAAAAAGTGTCCAGTGAGTGACGTTGGTATAGGTACTCCCTCACCTGGACTAGGTGTGAGCTCAACAAGGGGAGTATCTTCACAGACTGGATCACTGACTCATGGCTGATAAACCCAACGCATTTTGTCTGTTCGACTTCATCAGGGGTAACTTGTTTGGGGACATAACAAAACTATTTATAGTTGTTGAAAAAAAACCAATTATATTAAGATCTATGAAAAATAATTACCTACCAAAAATAGTAGGAACAAAGGTTGCATCAATAATTCTGCATAAGAAATCTTATGAAAAACCTAAATGGAAAAGGACGTGGGTTTTCTCAAAACTTGTATTCCTGATATAAATTTAAAAAATTAGTAATTAAATATAATTTAATACCTTTATATATAAATAAGCTCATCTCATAATAAAAGGGTGAATTCCTGGAAACGGCTTCTTATACAAGCCTAATTAAAAAGATAGATGCCCATCCATCTTTGATCTTAAATCCACCTAACAAGGATGTTATATACAGCCACTTGCGGTGAAAACTGATAGTTATCTGCGAGACACTGGTGACTTTTTGACCCATTTGCACAATATACGAACTAATTAGACTAGTGTATATATGGCTACACTTGATGTTTGTTCTCTATACACTGTGATTCCTCACCAAGCTGGTCTTAAACACTCTTAGAAATTGTCTCCTAGGGGCATGCAATATGGAATTCCCTATAGAATTCCTAATGGAAGTAACTGAATTGGTATTGAAATATAACCATTTCCTATACAATGATATGTTCTTTTTGCAAACCCCAGGTACAGCGATGGGGTCAAATTTGGCCCCATCATACGCTAATTTGTTCATGACTGAGTATGAAAAAACCTTTATTCTTCTGTTGTATGGTCACAAAATAGGTTTTTACCGTAGATTTATTGATGACATATTTCTGCTGTAGTATGGGACTGAGGATGAGTTTAACAATATGGTGAGCTATTTGAATTCCTTGGATAGCCCCATCCGATTCACTCACACCATTTCACCCACTGAAATCAATTTCCTAGATGTTATTAGAACAGATTCTGGGTTTATCTCTACTTTGTTTCGTAAACCGACAGATCGTAATATGTTGTTACAAGCCGACAGTTTTCATCCCCTTGCTCTGAAGGAGAGTTTGCCAATTTTGCAATATTTGAGAGCTATGCGTATAAATTTTGATTCTGACTGCAGACAGATTCAATGTTCTGAAGTTACTACCCGGTTTTTACATCGGGGATATAGACCTAAGGTTCTTTCTAGATGTCTAGAGAGTGCTTCTCAGACTTTATTGGGAAAACGTAGAACCACCAACAAAAGTATAGATTGCATGATTTTCCACACACAATTTGATAACAGTACCACTATAAAAAGATCATTGAGAAAACATTGGCCTATTGTTGCCACTGATACCAACTTGCCACTTTCTAAGATGAAAGCGCCGATGGTTGCTTACCGTCGAGGGGCCAATTTGAAACAACTACTTATGCGTCCCACTTTGTTTCCTAAAACAGAAATTACTACTATACAGGTTATGAAATCTAAACCTGGCAGCTACTCTTGTGGTAGCTGCACAACTTGCAGGTCTATGATGACCGGTCCTTCATTTTACCACCCACATACCGGTAGACCTATCAAAATAAGATATCACCTGCATTGCAGGTTGGATCACGTGATATACATTCTTAAATGCCCGTGTGGGCTCTGTTACGTTGGTTTGACCACAAGGTCATTCCGAGACCGGATGGCAAATCACAGGTCCTCAATACACACGATAAACACATGATAAACCTGTAGCATGACACTTTCTGTCAGCAAAACATCAAGTTGCTAGCTTGAAATGCAAGCTGATAGACTGGACACCCCCATGTCCAACTGGGGGGATCAGACGCTATTGTTGAAAAGATGTGAACGTTTTTGGATACATCAAAAAGACATCGTTGCACCCAGAGGGCTTAATGAATCTAATCCATTCAATGTTTTTCTTTAATATAGTCCTATGAATTTTACAACTAGGGTATTTGTTCAGTGATGATGTCATCTACCCTGTGTGAAAAATCTAGCAAGAATTGTTTCTTCCAACTAAATCCCTGTATGCCCATTTGACACAATTAGTGGACAGGGTCTGTATAGTGCTACATTTTGAGTCTTGTATACACGTTTTATTTTATTTTTTTTGTGTTTCATTATAAGTTCAGCATGTGTTTATGTTAGAATGGGTTTTACAGAGTCAGATAAAATGCCTATATCATGTGACTAAATCCTAAGTGTGCCTTCTCCCAGGCCTAGGCATTAATTTATTTTCCGGCCCTTACTAGCGAAGTGGGTGGCCTATAAGTATATAATTCAGTGATGAATTGTTTGATCTATACTATTATTTTAGTATGACATTGAGCCCTTGAAACTGAGCCCGTTGCACTTTAAATAGATGACTATATAGGGCGATTATAGCCCTGTATCGCCTAGTAGCCTGTGTGGAACGCAACTGTGATGCTTCCGGCAGGGTGGAACGCATATTTTCCCTGTTATGCACCAGTGGAACGCAGATACCGCCTATTCCGGCCGGGTGGAACGCATGTATTTCCTGCCTGGCGGCGGCGGATTTAGGTTATCTCGATGCGACGTCTGTTTGATGTTGCCCCTGTTATGGTGAGGATGTGACAGTGTTGGGGATGTGCCTGCATTGATTGCCGGTCACCCTGGGCCCTTGTTGAGTAGTTTTGATTTAGTTAGTAAATTTCTAATGATGCGCTCGCGACTTCCGGGTACTTCCGGTCCGGGAGGTTTAAAAGGCGTTTTGCCGCTGATGGCAGGCACACAGTCCAGGGGAGATGGACAGCATCAGGTACTTTGTAAGTAAGCATTGGCTCTGATATTCCTTTTAGATTATACAGGTTGAGTATCCCATATCCAAATATTCCGAAATACGGAATATTCCAAAATACGGACTTTTTTGAGTGAGAGTGAAATAGTGAAACCTTTGTTTTTTGATGGCTCAATGTACACAACCTTTGTTTAATACACAAAGTTATTAAAAATATTGTATTAAATGACCTTTAGGCTGTGTGCATAAGGTGTATATGAAACAAATGATTTGTGTGAATGTAGACACACTTTGTTTAATGCACAAAGTTATAAAAAATATTGGCTAAAATTACCTTCAGGCTGTGTGTATAAGGTGTATATGAAACATAAATGCATTCTGTGCTTAGATTTAGGTCCCATCGCCATGATATCTCATTATGGTATGCAATTATTCCAAAATACGGAAAAATCCGATATCCAAAATACCTCTGGTCCCAAGCATTTTGGATAAGGGATACTCAACCTGTATTATTGAATATTCACTGATGGGTACTTTTTGTTTGTATAGATTGAGGTTATTTGCTATACCTCATCTGTACGCCCTGGTTGCTGTATCTAAGCATATGCTGTTTGATGCACAGGTATGTCTCATGAGAGCCGCTGTATCAGTAGATTTGTGTGGCTTGGTTGAGGGCACTTTTTTTTGTATAATTTGGATAACTGTGCATTGCCATCCTAGGTACATGTCACTATCTAAATATGTGACACTGTTTATACATTGGCGTCCCTACTGGTGACTATTTCCCTTGTCCTCCCCTGTATATGATGATTGGAATAATTGATTACGGGTGAGTTTGACTAAATAAGTGGTGTTGATATGGTGATTTAAACGGTGAAGGTGGTGTTTTTTTAAGGCTCTAATGATAATTTCACTACTGATTCCTTATGGCATCATTTGGTGATGGGCTCTGATGGGGACGTTTTTCTATTTAGCTACTTTTTTAATGTATATTTCTTTTTCTGCCATAAGGCCTGGGAGGCGGAGTACTCTATTATGCATTTTTTTGTCTTTGTTTTAGATATATTACATGCTTATTATATTCGTTATACATATTATCATGATGCATTGCCGGTCTTGAAAAAGGTTTGTCATCGAACCAAAACGTTGACACCAAGGCTTTTCTGATGACAGCAGTAAATCTTTAATCTTAAAACATCATGGACTGACCTATTTTAAGCGAGAGTGCACCCTCCACTGTGTGGAATCCCTGCTATTTTAAGTGTACCTAACTGGGGTCTATTGGGAGCACCCACTACACTGGAACTGGTGAGATGTGAGCGCGGGATCTACTTGGATATATATATATATATATATATATATATATACACTGCTCAAAAAAATAAAGGGAACACTAAAATAACACATCCTAGATCTGAATGAATGAAATATTCTTATTAAATACTTTGTTCTTTACATAGTTGAATGTGCTGACAACAAAATCACACAAAAATTATCAATGGAAATCAAATTTATTAACCCATGGAGGTCTGGATTTGGAGTCACCCTCAAAATTAAAGTGGAAAAACACACTACAGGATGATCCAACTTTGATGTAATGTCCTTAAAACAAGTCAAAATGAGGCTCAGTAATGTATGTGGCCTCCACGTGCCTGTATGACCTCCCTACAACGCCTGGGCATGCTCCTGATGAGGTGGCGGATGGTTTCCTGAGGGATCTCCTCCCAGACCTGGACTAAAGCATCCGCCAACTCCTGGACAGTCTGTGGTGCAACGTGGCATTGGTGGATGGAGCGAGACATGATGTCCCAGATGTGCTCAATTGGATTCAGGTCTGGGGAACAGGCGGGACAGTCCATAGCATCAATGCCTTCGTCTTGCAGGAACTGCTGACACACTCCAGCCACATGAGGTCTAGCATTGTCTTGCATTAGGAGGAACCCAGGGCCAACCGCACCAGCATATGGTCTCACAAGGGGTCTGAGGATCTCATCTCGGTACCTAATGGCAGTCAGGCTACCTCTGGCGAGCACATGGAGGGCTGTGCGGCCCCCCAAAGAAATGCCACCCCACACCATTACTGACCCACTGCCAAACCGGTCATGCTGGAGGATGTTGCAGGCAGCAGAATGTTCTCCTTGGCGTCTCCAGACTCTGTCACGTCTGTCACATGTGCTCAGTGAGAACCTGCTTTCATCTGTGAAAAGCACAGGGCGCCAGTGGCGAATTTGCCAATCTTGGTGTTCTCTGGCAAATGCCAAACGTCCTGCACGGTGTTGGGCTGTAAGCACAACCCCCACCTGTGGACGTTGGGCCCTCATACCACCCTCATGGAGTCTGTTTCTGATTGTTTGAGTAGACACATGCACATTTGTGGCTTGCTGGAGGTCATTTTGCAGGGCTCTGGCAGTTCTCCTCCTGTTCGTCCTTGCACAAAGGCGGAGGTAGCGGTCCTGCTGCTGGGTTGTTGCCCTCCTACGGCCTCCTCCACGTCTCCTGATGTACTGGCCTGTCTCCTGGTAGCGCCTTCATGCTATGGACACTACGCTGACAGACACAGCAAACCTTCTTGCCACAGCTCGCATTGATGTGCCATCCTGGATGAGCTGCACTATATGAGCCACTTGTGTGGGTTGTAGGGAGGTCATACAGACACGTGGAGGCCACACACACTACTGAGCCTCATTTTGACTTGTTTTAAGGACATTACATCAAAGTTGGATCAGCCTGTAGTGTGTTTTTCCACATTAATTTTGAGGATGACTCCAAATCCAGACCTCCATGGGTTAATAAATTTGATTTCCATTGATAATTTTTGTGTGATTTTGTTGTCAGCACATTCAACTATGTAAAGAACAAAGTATTTAAGAAGAATATTTCATTCATTCAGATCTAGGATGTGTTATTTTAGTGTTCCCTTTATTTTTTTGAGCAGTGTATATATATATTATTTTTCTTTTCATATATGCATAACGACCTACACTATATTAAGTAAAGTGAGTATTTTCATTGTTTTTATTTATCTTTATTCTATGTTAATGTATCAACAGTACAGAGCAGTATTATCCATTCTGTTTTGTGCTGTGTCCCTGGTTGCTAGTCACAGGCAGCATGAAATCCCCATCCTACCCACTGTAAATCTTTGGTGGGTGGGTGGTAATGCTTTAAATTCTTTTCAGAATTTTTTCCAAATTACATCTGCTTGGCATTTGTTCTAAGCATTGTCTCTTATTCACTGCATAGTATTTCTACCTTTAATCTTGAGTAATACCTTAACAGGTACAGAAAGTCCCATTATATTAGATTTATTAGATCCTATGGACTAGAGACCACTCTCCTGCTACGCTTGCTGTTAGCTACTAGTGGAGTTTTGCATATCTAAACTCTTGCAGGCGTCTGATGTAACCAGTTTGTCTTTATTTTCCACAGCAGAGACATATCTGTCCGTTGGCCGGGATGACACTTGCCAGAGGCACTGGACGTGGCACCCCCAGGCCGTGCGGTGCCACCCACGGCCAGGGGGTAGAATAAAAGCTAGTCACCCTAGGGGGTCCACCACCTGCCTGTCACTGACTGTACTAGATTATCCTTAATGCTGTACAGTCAGAGGCAGAACTCTGGGAGGCAACGGAGTCAGCTGCCGCCAGGCTCCTGCTTTGAAGGGGGGCACCTCTCCTCCTGTTCCGTGTGTTCAGCGACATTAATCAAGTTAATTGACAGCAGCCGGTATCTCTTTCGTAGCCGACTTCCCCACTAGTCACTGCACCTTACAAATCACACCCTCTTTATTATAGGTATACTGGAAGCAGACACCTTACTGATGAAGCTATTTGCTCCTATAAATGAAACATGAGAATTCTAACTATGAAGTTATTTCTCTGACAATTACATGTAACTTCATATAGTCAGAATTCTCATACTTCCTATCCAAGAGCAGATATCTCCATCAGTAAGGTGCATGCTTCCAGTGTGATAGGTTGTGGGTTCTAATCCTGGATATGACACATGCAAATTAATTGTCAGAGAAATAATCAGCATTGTGAGTGACTGAGCAGATCTATGTAGTGTGTGGCTGGACCCCTACATAGATCTGCCTAGTTGCAACAGTTTTGTAGTAGCTTCATATAGTTAGAATTAGAGATGAGCAGGTTCGGTTTTACACAGTGTTACTCGGATCTCAAAACGGCATCTTATTGGCTCACGGATGATATATATAGGGGGGAACACCAATATTTTTCTTGCCTCCGGGCAACTGGGATAAACTTACGCCACTGTACAGTAGCCCTGTGCCCACCTACTGCCTTCCAACCAGAGAAGGGGCAATCATTACTTCTTCTCTGGAAGGGGACAGCACGTCAAGTGCTGGTAGGCTTGGTGTGGGGCACATGCAGTGAGTGGCAGGGCTTAGGATCTACACCTCCATTATTGGTCATATGCAACTTAACAAGTTGATTCTAATCATAATGTAACTAGTATCTGAGTACACTAGGTTAACATCAATAAACCAACTAGTTCTGAAAATGTCTTGTCTACCAGCCTTTTTCCAAGATGTTAAGAGACAGGAAACCTCTTGGGTTTTTTTTATCTGCTCCTTCTGTACACGGTAATGCAAGATGTGTATTCTGGGTTTAGCTTTGTGGTGGACTTCAAATGCAGCATGGCAGCTGCCTATACTATAGAAGTACAGCTCCAGTATTCATTTGCTTAGCATTTAGGAGGCCATTTAGCAATGAGTGATAAAACTCGTGAATGCTAAAACACATTCTGAAATGGTGCTCCAGCCAATCAGCTCCCAACTGTCATTTTTCAAACACATGAAAGGAGCTGAACACATTACAGTTGGAGCTGATTGGCTGGAGCACCATTTATCATACGCAACAAGTTTTATCATTCACAATGAGTATTATCACTCATTGAAATCGGCCCCTTACTATGATGATCTCTTGGCTCTTGTTGTATAGAAAGCTGTCACATGTTGCTCTATTTGCATTAAATATAATAGCAGCGGTTTTAAGAGGAAATAGTCATATTGTTGAAACTCAGTGGGGGGAGGGGGGGAATCCCCCAATCTCCCGTCTAAAATGAAGGTAGATTACAGGGGGCGATACACAATTGATGTCCCCCATCTCGCTGATCGCGCCCATTAGTGTCAGGTTTAGCTGTGTAAAGCAGCTAAACCCGACTAAACTAATGGGCACGATCAGGAAAAGTGCCGTTTGGGTGCCCAAACGGATCACTTTTCACACATTTCAGCTCGCCACCCTCGGCAAGTGCGAGCTGAAATGTAGACGACAGCCGATCGCACACGAACAGACTACATTAGAATAGCTCCGTTCTACAACATCTAGTGGCTGCTGGCAGTAAAAACATTTGAATCTCGCCCAATAAATTGACAGAAATTATGCTAATGGAATAATACCATCATGGATGTAGTGCATTGTAACTATGTTGGCAGGGACGCAACTACGGGGCAAAGTGCGGGTTTTTAGAAGTGAAGATGTTGCTTATAGCAACCAATCAGATTCTACTTATTATTTACTTAGCACCTTCTAGAAGAGAATAGCTAGAATTGCTTGCTTTGGGCACATCTCCACTTCTATAAACACACACTTTAGTAACTATACCCCTAGGTGTGTGTGATCAGTGCTGAAGCGCAGAGCACAGCCTTCTGGGAGAGGCGGTGACGCTACCCCACGATCCCTGCATCTGGCTAGCCGGATGCCTGGAACAGCACACTACAGCCAGAAGCTGCTTCCTGGAGCATCCTCGCCATGACGTCATGCTCTCACTGTTACAGCACTGCGTGCTGGCATCATAACTTTAAGCATGATGCTTTAAAATCATGTTATAAATTATAATATTGGGGTATTACTCTGCGATATGAAGGAGAAGCAGTATCAGCGCACATTATGTGCAACTTCTCCCAACCATCCATGTACAGTTTGGTGACGAAAAATGCCTTTTCCTGCCTGATGGAGCACTGTGCCATAAGGCAATAGTGATAACTAAGTGGCTCAGAGAACAGAACGTCGAAATTTTGGGTCCATGGCAAGGAGACTCCCCAGACCTTAATCTCATTGAGAGAACCTGTGATTAATCCTCAAGAGGCGGGTGGACAAACAAAAACCTACAAATTCTGACAAACTCCAAACATTGATTAGGCAAGAATAGGCGGCCATCAGTCAGTATGTGGCCCAGAAGTTGATTGACAGCATGCCAGGGTGAATTGCAGGGGTCTCGAAAAAGAAGGGTCAACACTGCAAATATTGACTCTGCATAAACATAATGTAACTGTCAATGAATGCCTTTGACACTTATGAAATGCTTGTCATTTTACTTCAATATACCACAGTAACATCTGACAAAAAGGTCTAAAAACACTGAAGCAGCAAACTTTGTGAAAACCAATACTTGTGTCATTCTCAAAACGTTTGGCCACGGCTGTACGTGGTAGCACTGTAGCATGTATCTTAATAACATGTAACTTCGTTGTGGAGGTGCATTTCTGCTTATATGCAAGGGGAATAGTGATGTTCAACTTCAGCACTGTAGTGGGAACGTAAATGTATTCTGACATAGCAGCGTAGTCTGTACAGTATATTATATTTGGAAGATATTTGCCAGGTGCGTGGTGCTCTGAATGTCGTTTTTGACTGAATAAACACACCACAATTAATTAACTGGGGTAAATAGCTTATTGTGTCTCATTAAGGATTTCAGCCTTTGTTACTTCAGTACATAAATAGGAAATGCAGTTTGTTTTATTATACATCAAAAGTGCATTAAGTGAGCTCAATTCAGTGAAAATGTAAGTGGTATATTCAGAACAAGACAAATATGTCCCATGTTGGCATGTCTATAATTTTCAGTAATTTGCCAGTTTCCCTATGTGTCACTCTGTGCAGTTATGAGAACAAAGCAACATCACACTGTGTGTAGTGAACTCCACATCTTTTCATATAGAGTTTGTTTCTTTCTCTTCAACAAAAGCTGTCAGACTGTCAGGAATTCAGCCATCTTCATATTCATTCTTCCATACCTCGCTTTATCCAGAGGGCATTATGTCTCATCATTGCTTTCTCTGTACCCACACAAGTACACCGTAAGTAAATGACAAGAGATCACAGGCATATGTTATACTCCATTCATTGAACTCTCCTTATTATGTCCCATTAATTATATTGTGATAATTAGTTTTACTTTAGTAGAAAGACCCTTTTGACACAGAATATTGCTAACTTGTTCAACGCTTTTGTAATATTTGTACTTTACACAGGCAGCTAAGGTAAAGGACATTAAATAGAAAGTCACATTGTGTGTAAGCTCCATTGTCCAGATATTTTTAGCAAATCAAGAACGGTGTTGACTAGTAGAAAATAAAATGGCGTAGGAAATGAGTGCCTTATTTTACCGTTAGTAGCAATCACAATCAGAGACTGAACAATTATTTCAGGAAAGGTGTATTGGTGTGTGTGGGACATCAGCTGGGTGTCATGCGCCCCACTGTGAGCATATAAATAAGAAGCCATTAACCATACACTTGGCAGATTATACTGATACTATAGTTCTTACTGGATCAGAGGAGGTTCTGTGGCAGAGGAGAGGTTAACTATTATAGAACAAAAGAGAGTCAATAGCTTGGTTTATCCAAGCAGTGGAAAATAACCATGACAACTACGTACTATTCATGTGAAAGGAGTAAATGCACAAAATAACCTAAATTATAACTGCCATGATAGCAAGAACATGAATTACAGCAGCATCCGGAGTTTTATAAATGCTTTCATTTATGAAAGCAAAGTGATCATTTCAAGTGTACTTAAACCAAAGGTAGCGCAGAAATGATTACCTGAGCTAAAACAATACATTGAGAATGTTTTATTTTAAGCATTGAATTCCAACAGCAGGAGGACCATTGTCCCATAAAGAACCTCTGCCTCCCCATTTTTTATAGAGTTCTCAAGGATCTGTCGTCATGGCAACCACCGGAAAACTTGGAAGCCACAGGTAGTAAATCAGCCATGATTCCAGCGATATGCTACTGCCGCCTCATGTTTGCCGCTACTGATTAAAAGGCTCTTTACCTGATGCAGCATGCTTAACCTCATTGTCAGCCAGAGAAAATCAATGCTATTCCTTTTAACATTCCTTAAACTGGCTCCCTGGTGTATAATCCCCACAGCTAGGCCACCTGGTATAAATAACTGCATTCACTACGTAGAGAACACAAATTAAATCTTTTATCATAAATAGGTGGGAATAGCAAGGGCTAGAACATACAGATTCTGTCTGATTTCAGACTGACAGTGAGTACCCTCAGTGATGACAAGTGATGGCAGTGCAGGCACATAGGGGGTCATTCCGACCCGATTGCTCGCTGCAGTTTATCGCAGCGCAGAGATCGGGTCGGAACTGCACATGCACAGGTGCCGCAGTGCGCAGGCGCTTAGCAGCCGTCGTTGCCTAGCGATTGCCTTTGAGGCAGAGGCGGTCGCTGGGCGGGAGGGGGATGGACGGCGGCATCAAGCTGCCGTTTAGGGGGGGCGCGGTCTGGCCAATGCGCGGCCAGGCCGTTGGGGGGGGGGGGGCGGGCTGCGGCGGCTGTGTGATGTCACACGCAGCCGCTGCGACCCGGGGCAACTAAGAGGTTCTCCCGGCCAGCCTTAGGAGCTGCGCTGGCCGGGAGTAACTCCTGAGATGCAGAAGCATCGCCGCTGTGCGATGCTTTTGCACTTCTGCGGGGGAGGGGGGGGAGCGGCACTGACATGTGGGGCGGACTAGCCGTGTGCTGGGCGTCCCCCCACATGTCTGAGTGCCTGATCATAGCTGTGCTAAATTTAGCACAGCTACGATCAACTCGGAATGACCCCCATAGAAAGCAATCTTAACCCTGAAATATTTGGATAATAGGAGCTAATAGCAAATTAAAGGGGTAGATGTACTAAGTCTTGCAGAGTGATAATGTGGAGAGAAATAAAGGGCGGGAAGCACCATTTCTAAAAATGCGTCCAAACCTCCTAAAATACCATTTCCAGAGGTTTGGTTGCTTCCCACATATGTACCAAGCTCTGGAATGCCATACATTCCAGGACTTGGATGCAGTGGACAATGCCATCTTTAGACGGCATTGCCCTATAGAAGCTGAGAGGGAAGATCCTTCCTAGCATCCTCTGTAGCGTGTGACTCACTCAACGCATGTGCAAAAGGACTCCTGGGTCCTAAATCCAGAAGTCATTCTATCATAAAGGACAGCACTTAGTGCATGAACTGTCCTTTGCGACTTTTTTAAAGCATACAGCGTTGATGAATGCAGTTATGCTTGCAAATAGAAGCGGAATGCATGCACCCCACCCAAAGTACCAGCCAATCAGCACCTAACTGCCAAGATACACGCTGTGTTTGATAAATGACAGCCATGAGCTGATTGGTTGGGAGTTTATCTCCCTCCACTTTACCTTTCTCCTAGGCTTCATACACCTCGCCACCTGTTTTTAAGTGCAATAAATTATAATATATCATGTGTTGAGTATGAAAAATGTATGAACCGTGGCATCACATAAAGCTTTCACTTAATATACTTTATAATGCATACATAGTTGAAATGTTTGCTGGAGCCTCGGATTGTAAGGTTATATGTGATGGCAGCATCTCCTTGGCAACAGCACGTTTTCTGAACGCGTGACAACAGATACTGTTACTAGTAACATTGATTAAACTTTGAATCTATTAATGCTTTCATATGCTGAATAATATCCGCTATTCATTGTCAAAATTGTGCTGTTAAAATTCCTGTCAGTTTCTGGACATCAACAAAAGAATCCTAATGAACTCGAGAAAGACTGTGAAATACTGTACAATAAATGTCTTTCAGGATGACTTCCTAGGTAAGACTTTTTGTTATATTCTATTAGGATTGGGATATATAAAAGAAAGGTGGGAGATATTTGTGTTTCTTCTCACCAGTTTACAATGGGATGCAGTCAGCATTCCGGCGTGGCCATGTGACCAGCCCCAGAATCCCCACACCGCACAGAATCCCGTCACCATAACCCCGACCGACGGCATCACGATGGTGAGTATTGGGGTGATGGTCAGGGTTAGGGCCTGGGGGAGGGTGTTAGGGTTGGGCACCACAGGAGGGGTTAGCTATAGCCGCAACCCCCTGTGTCCTTAGTCCTAGCTGCCACACCCTGTGATTAGCCGTAGCCAATACCCCCTGTATCCTCAGCCCTAGCCACCCTCCCAGGTGGGTTAGGGTTAGGGGGCAGGTAAGGGGTAAATTAATTAGAGATGAGCGGGTTCGGTTTCTCTGAATCCGAACCCGCCAGAACTTCATGTTTTTTTTCACGGGTCCGAGCGACTCGGATCTTCCCGCCTTGCTCGGTTAACCCGAGCGCGCCCGAACGTCATCATGACGCTGTCGGATTCTCGCGAGGCTCGGATTCTATCGCGAGACTCGGATTCTATATAAGGAGCCGCGCGTCGCCGCCATTTTCACACGTGCATTGAGATTGATAGGGAGAGGACGTGGCTGGCGTCCTCTCCGTTTAGACACTTGATTTACTAATTTTGGGGAGCATTAGGAGTACTCAGTAGTGTACAGTGCAGAGTTTTGCTGATAGTGACCAGTGACCACCACTTTTATTTATAATCCGTTCTCTGCCTGAAAAAAGCGATACACAGCACACAGTGACTCAGTCACATACATACCATATCTGTGTGCACTGCTCAGGCTCAGGCCAGTGTGCTGCATCATCTATATATATTATATATCTGTCTGACTGCTCAGCTCACACAGCTTATAATTGTAGGGGAGACTGGGGAGCACTACTGCAGTGCCAGTTATAGGTTATAGCAGGAGCCAGGAGTACATAATATTATATTAAAATTAAACAGTGCACACTTTTGCTGCAGGAGTGCCACTGCCAGTGTGACTAGTGACCAGTGACCTGACCACCAGTATATAATATTAGTAGTATACTATCTCTTTATCAACCAGTCTATATTAGCAGCAGACACAGTACAGTGCGGTAGTTCACGGCTGTGGCTACCTCTGTGTCGGCACTCGGCAGCCCGTCCATAATTGTATATACCAGTGACCTAACCGTGGTTTTTTTTTCTTTCTTTATACATACATACTAGTTACGAGTATACTATCTCTTTATCAACCAGTCTATATATTAGCAGCAGACACAGTACAGTGCGGTAGTTCACGGCTGTGGCTACCTCTGTGTCGGCACTCGGCAGCCCGTCCATAATTGTATATACCACCTAACCGTGGTTTTTTTTTCTTTCTTTATACATACATACTAGTTACGAGTATACTATCTCTTTATCAACCAGTCTATATATTAGCAGCAGACACAGTACAGTGCGGTAGTTCACGGCTGTGGCTACCTCTGTGTCGGCACTCGGCAGCCCGTCCATAATTGTATACTAGTATCCAATCCATCCATCTCCATTGTTTACCTGAGGTGCCTTTTAGTTGTGCCTATTAAAATATGGAGAACAAAAATGTTGAGGTTCCAAAATTAGGGAAAGATCAAGATCCACTTCCACCTCGTGCTGAAGCTGCTGCCACTAGTCATGGCCGAGACGATGAAATGCCAGCAACGTCGTCTGCCAAGGCCGATGCCCAATGTCATAGTACAGAGCATGTCAAATCCAAAACACCAAATATCAGTAAAAAGCCTCTTTTTTTCTTTGCGTCATGTGCTGTTTGGGGAGGGTTTTTTGGAAGGGCCATCCTGCGTGACACTGCAGTGCCACTCCTAGATGGGCCCGGTGTTTGTGTCGGCCACTAGGGTCGCTAATCTTACTCACACAGCTACCTCATTGCGCCTCTTTTTTTCTTTGCGTCATGTGCTGTTTGGGGAGGGTTTTTTGGAAGGGACATCCTGCGTGACACTGCAGTGCCACTCCTAGATGGGCCCGGTGTTTGTGTCGGCCACTAGGGTCGCTTATCTTACTCACACAGCGACCTCGGTGCAAATTTTAGGACTAAAAATAATATTGTGAGGTGTGAGGTATTCAGAATAGACTGAAAATGAGTGTAAATTATGGTTTTTGAGGTTAATAATACTTTGGGATCAAAATGACCCCCAAATTCTATGATTTAAGCTGTTTTTTAGTGTTTTTTGAAAAAAACACCCGAATCCAAAACACACCCGAATCCGACAAAAATAATTCGGTGAGGTTTTGCCAAAACGCGTTCGAACCCAAAACACGGCCGCGGAACCGAACCCAAAACCAAAACACAAAACCCGAAAAATTTCAGGCGCTCATCTCTAAAATTAATTACCCTGTCCGCTGTTGGCATTCTAAAAGTCAGGATGCCGTGGTCGGTCATGTGACCACTGGCATTTAGTATCACACCTGTTTACAATAAATGAATCCTGTAAACAATGAATGGAACAACACATGGATGCATTGGAAATATGCTTGCTGCTTGCCATATTATTAGATGCAATTATGATAACATGCAGCATATAAATTAACTGGTTTTCATGTAACCAGACTGTGAATTCCATGTGTCTACTGTTAAATGGCTGACTGTGCAATTGTACACATCGGGCCTGACTCATAAGTGGATGAAAGTTGTGTCAGTGCTGCGCTTTCGGTTGCAGTGGATCTGAGAAGTTATACTGATACTGTACTACAGTGTCGGACTGGAGCATGAAGGGCTCACCGAGGGTATGCAGTGGTAGGTGCCCATGATTAGAGGTGTGGCCAGCCTACAAAGGGGGTGTGGCCAGCCACCACAGAGGTTTGGCTAGCCATTATAGAGTACCTGGTCTGGACTCCTTGATAATTTATATAGTAATTAATGCTAGTGCATGCATGATAATGTGCCAGATTAATGACAGCAATGTACTGTAGAGAATACATCATAATCCTGTGCAATATAAGGTAAAATATTTATAATAGATAATTCAAGTGCACAGTCTAGAACCTGATCCCTAGAGGAGGAGGGCCCCCCAGGCAGTGGGGCCTACCGGTGGTTTCCCCTGTACCCCTGTGGGCCAGTCTGAGCCTGCTGTACTATAGGTGCCATCTTTTGTAATGAGATGCCCACAACCAGCTTCTCAGATCTACTGGAGCAGTGGCGGATTTAGCGGGGGGCGATTAGGGCGAACGCCCCCCCCTACACATACCGGCACCGGGATGGAGGCCGGGTCCCGCTGCGGTGTTGGGAACGGGGTGGAGAGCGGTGCAGCGCGGCGGGGGAAGAGGAGAGAGAGCGTCCTGATGCGCATACAGCGGCCTCTGTTCTGACCACGCCCCCTCCTCCCTGTACGCGTGTCAGGACGCTCTCTCTCTCTCCCCGTCCCCCGCCGCGCTGCACCGCTCTCCACCCCGTTCCCAACACCGCGGCGGGACCCGGCCTCCATCCCGACTCCACATGCTGCTGCGGACAAAATATGAGTAGGTGTCAGTGTATGCCATGTCCCCTCCCCTCCAAGCTAAAGTAAGTGTAAGTGTGTGTGTGTGTGTGTGTGTGTGTGTGTGTGTGTGTGTGTGTCATATCTTCCTCCACCCCCTTCTCCTCCTAGCTAAAGTGTGTGTATGCCATGTCTCCCCTCCTAGCTAAAGTGTCTGTGTTCCATGTCTCCCCCCTCCGCTCCTAGCTAAAGTGTCTGTGTGCATTTCTCCCCTCTCTTCTCCGAACTAAAGTGTATGATATGTCCCCCCTCCTAGCTAAAGTGTGTGTGTTCCACGTCTCCCCCCCCTCCTCCTAGCTAAAGTGTGTGTGTGTGCCACGTCTCCCCCCCCCCCCCCTCTTCCTAGCTAAAGTGTCTGTGTGCCATGTCTCTCCAAGACAGGGACAGCTCGATGGCCATTTGAGTGGAGTGGCGGGACACATGACTGATCTGGCAGAGGACCTCCAGTTCAGAAGCGGACCTCAGACAGTGAGACATGGGACAAAGATCCGCAGGCCCGCAGCTTGGGGTAAGATACTGTTTAAGCCTTTACGCTGCAATACTCGGAGTAAAGAAGGGGGCAGGCTCCCCTGTGTTTTTTTTCCTCACTGCCCCAGTGTAAGTTAATTAGGGGGTAGGATTCCCCTTGCCCCCAGTGCCTGCATTATTTTGACTCATTCAGTGTGCTGTAATGTGAATTTCGGCTCATTCTACATGCTGTAATGTGAATTTCGGCTCATTCTACGTGCTGTAATGTGAATTTCGGCTCATACAGTATGCTGTAATGTGAATTTCGGCTCATACAGTGTGCTGTAATGTGAATTTCGGCTCATTCAGTGTGCTGTAATGTGAATTTCAGCTCATTCAGTGTGCTATAATGTGAATTTCAGCTCATACAGTGTGCTATAATGTGAATTTCGGCTCATTCAGTGTGCTATAATGTGAATTTCGGCTCATTCTGTGTGCTGTAGAAACAGAATTTGTCGGCAGATAAGAACCACTTGGCCCATCTAGTCTGCCCCTTTTTTTTTACATTATTTTTTATCTCTAACCTTATCTGATCCTTATTTCTTTGTAAGAATATCCTTATGTCTATCCCATGCATGTTTAAATTGCCCTACTGTCTTAGCCTCTACCACCCCTGATGGAAGGAATGGCGATTCACCAGTCTGTATCACCAGTGCACAGGGTTCTCTCCACTAACTGGCAACATTTTATTAGTAATGGCAACAATAGGAAATTTTAGAAGCGAACGGGAAGGGCATTACTAAGTGGGAGGGGCTATGATTAGGGTGAGGAGTCATAATTCTTAAACCGCCCCCCCCCCCTAAAAGTTAAGTCTAGATCCGCCACTGCACTGGAGGCATAGAAATTTGCATCATCGGAGAAACATCAGGAACAGTGGACAGCTATACAACCCCAAGGTTACTCAGAATGTCTACCACAACTAAGGTGCCGAAGCCGGTGAATCCAAAGATGCAGTCACTGACTTCCTCATGCCCCAAAATGGCAGCGACATGTCTCTGTTTTCTACAACACTCCCTGTCACAGCCACCCAGGGCCGTAACTAGGTGTGTGCCATTGGTGCCTTGCCCACAGCGCAACTGCACTGAAGGCGCAACATCGGCAGCACACCCCCACGTACAGGCATTGTAGTCAGTGGTAGTTCCGCTGTGTATCGGCGCCTGTCTCCCGCTGCCACCTCTGTAAGGGACGGGGAGTGGTGTGGCAGGTGCCATTTGTTGGTAGAGACTGAGTCTCCATGCAGTGATGCTGTCTGTCAGACCCGCTTATGGCTCTGCAATGGGGAGGGAGTGGGAGCGGTAGTGCAGGCGGCAGGTCCGTTACATGATCCGCCGCTGAAGCGCTGCTGAGACCACCGCTGTCAATGGAGAGAGCAGGAGCGCTACTACAGGCGGTAACTCGGATCAGTGATCCGCCGCTGCTCAGCCTGTGTGAGCCGGCGATGAGGAGGGGCAGGGAGCGCCAGTATATGAGGGACAGCGCCTGTGAAGCCTGGGTGCCGGAGCGACCGCACAGGTGACCGAAGAAAACAATCTCTATCTCTTCCCCATCCCCCTCCTGTTCAGATGTCAAACATTGAGAAGGGTCAAAACCCTGCAGCTCTTATTGGACTGAATGTAAACCCCCGAGCACCATATTCCTGAATCCCAGGGGTATTATCGCAGCATGTGCACCTGTGTAGCAACTCTCTCCAAAAAGAGCATCCCAATAGCAGAGAGGAATAAAGGAGAATAATGTCACTAAGTGGCATCTGCATGTGGTGTTACTTGGTGACTGCTGTTGGGCTCAGTACATTACTGCTCATGTGATGCAGTCACACAATACTTGCTGTCCTTGTGATTTCAGTTCTATGATCTTATGATCCATGTTGATTCATTTTATTTGTCCGCTTCTTAGCGGTATAAACTGCAAATGTAAAGTTCACTGTAGTGGAACAAAGTTAACCCAGACAGTTCCAGGAGGAAAGCTCATTGCTACCATGAACCAGTGGGATGAGCCATAGTGCATAACCACTTGTGCAAGTACTGTATATGACTAGTTCACGTCAAACAGTTTATGATTATGACAGAGTAGTAACATCGATCACTCACTCAAAACAACGGCAACATTGATATCCAGAGATAGAAATGGCAACAGGTAATAAACATTTATTAAAAGACTCTCTCTCTCTTCCTCCCTCATTCTCTCTCTCTTCCTGCCTAATGTGTTGAGCTCTGTTGCTGTAATATGCTGTAATATGTAACAAAGGGGGACTCTGCTACCTGTGTATAAGAGGCACTCTGCGTGCCGTACTGTGTAAAAGGGGGACTCTACCTGCCTAATGTGTAAAAGAGGGACTCTACCTGCCTAATATGTAAAAGGGAGTTTTGTGGTCATGCCCTTCCCCATTAAGCCACGCCCCTATATTTTTGGCGTGCACCTACAGCGCGCATTGGCCCTGTGTCGTAGTTTTTTTGTGGGGGGGGGGGGGCGCCGATGCTGTTTCTTGCACACAGCGCTAAAATGTCTAGTTACGGCACTGCAGCCACCAAACGCCTGCAGCCTGTCAATCAAGCTGCAGATAAAGCCGCACTGCGGCCACCATCGCAAGACCATCGCGGCACGTGCGCAATCCTGATATGAAGCAGACACAGATCACCAGACATTGCCAATCTGCGTTCTAATCGAACCTGCGTCCAACCATTATTAACAAAATGTATCTCATAGCAGAACTCGGTGGGTTTATGCCAGGGATAAGCCCCTTGGCTTCTGGTCTTCTGGACAAGTGCGAATTAGGCCCTATATACTTCTTGAAAGTGCTAGATAAATTATATGATAAATGATATGTAGAATCTGGTTGCTATGGGCTACATCTCCACTTCTATAAATTTGCACTTTAGCAAATATACCCCTACTGCTGCTGCTGCTGCTGCTACTATTACTACTACTACTACTATTACTACTATTACTACTACTACTACTACTACTACTACTACTACATTTATTTATATTTATAGCTAGTATCCATGATATGTGCTATCTAGGCATTAAAATAGCAAATTAAATCTGAATACAATTTATTTGACTGAGGTAATAAAGAGTGCAAACTTCATTTATAGCTACATACCGCGACGGATCATACCCTCTTAGAAGAGGGGGCAGCCCATGCTGCACTCCACAGACCCGACGCCTGCGTAATGAATCTGGCAGGCTCTGAGACCAGTACACAAGCAGCGTCCCCCAAGTCCCCACGCCTGCACAGAGAACCTGGCAGGCTATGGGACCTGCACATACGCACAACCTGCGTCTGTGAAATGCTGCAGCCCCAGAAGCTGGGTGGGGTTGACAGTAAGGCAGGGAGTGGCTTCCTATTGGAAGCGCCCCCCCTGTTAATCAGCAGAAATCCAACAAAACTGCTGGCGCGATGCTGATTTCTGCTCTTAGAGCAGCAGAAACAGCATCACACTGGGCACTTTAGATGGAGAATGTTGGTTCTCACGGCAAAAGACTCCATTTAGTCTGCGAGAACCGGCCAACATGACAGTGTGCTGAACTGAATACCAGCGGGAGCTAATTCCCGGCGCTATTCAGTCTGCGCTGAATTGAATTGAGCCCAATGAACCCTGGAGAGTACTTATGGTAAGGACTCAGGGCTTCATTTAGCAATGAACCTTAATACCAGCACAATATTACACTCTGTATCACAGTGATACTAACAAATATGCAGTTGGTGTGTAACAATACTTACCTCTCTGGTGAGGTCCAGCAAAGTCCCCTCCCTGGCAGCATCCTCCTCGCTGTTGCTGTCAGCCTAGTCACCTGGCAGGGACCCAGCAGTTCCTGGAAGGTTTATCTTAACTGAAGCCAGAAACGCTTCAGTACTGCTCTCGCCATCTACAGTATAGATGGTGTATGTAAAGGTGCATACACACCGTGAGATTTTGACTATCTTCGATTTTGACTTTGCGATTTTCCCTGAATTCCCCCAGAGCCCAGAAGCACCGATATTTTCTGTCTGTACCTTCCATTTTGACTATGTACGATTTTGACTAAGTGCCAAATTTAACTACTTTGTACTAGATAATACACTATATGGCCAAGATTGACTTGCTTGCGATACCGACCCCGCGGGAGTACGCATCCGTATCCCATCAGTATCGCAAGCTGCCTAACACAGGGGGTCATTCCAAGTTGATTGTAGCTGTGCTAAATTTAGCACAGCTACGATCATCTTCCCTGACATGCGGGGGGACGCCCAGCATAGGGCTAGTCCGCCCCGCATGTCAGTCCGGCCCCCCCCCCCTCCCCGCACAAATACAAAAGCATCGCACAGCGACAATGCTTTAGTATCTGTGGAGTAACTCCCGGCCAGCGCAGCTCCTGCGGCTGGCCGGGAGTTGTTTGTCGCTGCCACTGGCCGCAGCGCCCCCCCCCCCCCCCAACAGTCCGGCCACGCCTGCGTTGGCCGGACCGCGCTCCCTAAACGGTGGCTTAACGCCGCCGTCCAGCCCCCTCCCGCCCAGCGACCGCCTCTGTCTCAGAGGCGATCGCTAGGCAACGACGGCTGCCATGCGCTGGCACACTGTGGCGCTGGCGCATGCGCAGTTCCGACCCGATCGCTGCGCTGCGACAAACTGCAGCGAGCGATCAGGTCGGAATGACCCCCACAGTGCGATTTGCACTAACTTTCCTTGTGATTTTGATTATATAGTTAAAATCGCAAGGCTAAATCTGACCATGTGTACACACTTTAAGTGGTACAGGGGCAAACAGTAATAATACTGAAAGGAGGACACGACCCCTTCAGCTAGTGCTACAGGGCTTATGTCTCCTTGTGAAATGGGGCCCTTCAGACAGCAAGCTCCTATGTGTTACTATATATTCGCATTAATAGAACGCAGGTATTAGTACAGCACCGCACAGTTCTAAGAGTGCTTTAGAAGCACATAAAACCAAACATATTATGCGCACAAAAAAGAACGCGTAAGCAAATAAAAACAACATATAAATACTGTGTTGCTTTTATACCCGTCACTCTCATTTACTAATTTCTGTCTGGTTGTTACTGGGAGATGTAATCCAAGTCACACAGAGGCCCCAGATACCACTGGGATGGAGAAAGTATTTTACCAACAGACTGGAGCAATATGACCTAACACCCCATTCCCAGGGATGCGGGAACCTGCGGCAGTGACAGATATGATACAGGAACAATAGTGGGAATAAAAGTCCATAATCACTGCCCAGCTGGGTTTTATACAGACCTTATGGAGGTGTAAAAAGTCATTTCTGATTTTATTTGTCCAAGTAGTAGGTTCTATAATTTGTTTTATGATTAGATGAATAAAAACATGTACATTACATTTTGCTCTGAGTAAGGATTTTACTTCCAGTGTAATCTATGTGGCCAGGTTTGCAGGGGGTAAAAATCCAGTGGGACATGCACCTTGCTTCACACCTCTAGAACAACAGGCCTTTGAACAGCCACTACCCCTGTCTGAACCTAAATAAATTGTTATGCACAAATCGTACCCCGCCGGGACACTAACCACAGATCTTGTATACTGTCAGTCTGTCAGGATTCGGGAGTGTGACGGTGGCACACCTCAGCAGTTACACTTGGCTCCTCTCTCGCTCTCCCTGTGCCACGCGTGTGCAGGAAGCCACAACACAGTGGAGAACACAGTGACATGAACTGGGGAGGCGAAGCAGACACCCGGCTGTTGTCACACTCCAATCAATGCGATGACAGTCTGCTGAGGCCTGGAAGTTAAAATGCGTTCCATTAAATAGCTCTATCGGCAGCCCAACCCCCTGGAACCCGCTGGGCCATATGCAATCGATTTGGTCGCATAGTGGTAAATCCGCTACTGATGCACAGTGCAATAAAAATGACTTAACAGCACAAACATCGGCACTGTGTCCACCTCTGAATCAGGCCCAATGTACTATACCTAGCAATAGTGGCTCTCCTCTCATGGGGACTTGTACTATTTATGAATAACCACAATGACCTTACTTGCATTTTGTGGCTACACTACTGTAGGAGTTTATGTGCTGTTTATCCATTGTGTGTCTGCTTAGTTATAGTGCGTGAGTCTACCTGTCATCTGTGTTTCAGCATACGAGGGCTATACCCAAGGTTGGTTATCTACAGTGCATTGTTACCTTATACTGCACAGGGCTATGGTGTTTTTTCTACAGAGCATCGCTGTTATTAATCTGGTACATTATCATGCATGACCCATACCTCCAAACTGTCCCCTACTGTCGTGGGACGGTCCAGGTTTTTTGGGCTGTTCAACCAAGGGGAGCAATGTCCCATGGTGTGTGTGGGGGAGGGAAGTTGGGAGGCTATTGTCAGTCACTGCTCTGCTTAGCGGAGCAGCGGTGAATAGACGCACAGCGTCTATTCACAGGAGGCAGAGGGGGCATGCCAGCAGCTCATAGAGCACTGGGCATGCCCCCACAGTGATGAAAACGGCAGCATGGCTTGAGATCACGGCACTCCCGTAAAGCCACACCCCCTTTTGCATAGACCATGCCCCCTTTTCCAAATCAGCCATGCTCCATTGCGCAACAGTTTCACAAGCCCCATCACAAATGTTGGGAGGTATGATGACCTAGGAGTATGTACTATATATATATATATATATATATATATATATATATGTGTGTGTGTGTGTGTGTGTGTGTATATATATATATATATATATATATATATATAGATATATATATAAATATGTATATATATATATATATATATATATATATATATATATACACACATGCTGGTTCAGAACAGGAATTATTCGGAACAGACACGGCACTCCAGGGCTTATGATAAATCCATTTATATATCCACAAATTCAAGGCATGTATACATCACCGGGGTTGCATATCCAGGAGTACATCTAATGCAATGGAGTGGCATAAGTAGGCACTAGCAACATAATGATGCAGCATTTCGGGCCACAGCGGGTCCCTTCATCGGGTTTCTGCAAGTGTTCCAACAGACAGACAAATAAATATTTATATTTATCAAGAGGCTCATACCATGCACTCGCTAATGGTTAGCCAAGCCTCTGTGGCAGCTGGCTACATCCTCTCTGTAGGCTGGCCACACTCCTAAGCATGGGCCCCTGCCACTGCATTCTCCCAGTGGGCTCTTCATGCCCCAGTCCAACACTGACCATAGCACTGCTATCATCGTTTCCAGAATCTCAAGTAAATAATCACTTGCTTTTTAGCTTGTTTTATGCATGTTTCGGGTTTTTTCTGGATTTTCGCTGCCTCTACTTTATATTTCCTTAGCCTATGGCAGAGATTGTCATATTACTGTTGGTAAATATGGCTTGATGAGGACAGTACCAATTAAGTGTACATCCATGCTGTTCTGCTGCAGGCCAGACATCCTTCTGTTGCATGTGCTTACATAAAGTGAAAACCAGCTATTGCTATAAATAATGGAAAGGAAAAAAAAAACAGCATCCTGCATTTGTAATTGAAGTGTATGAAATAATATTATTGGCAATTATAAAGAAAATGTAATGACTACTAGCATGTAATATACCTTATATTTGTGACTGTAGAATTGTTGCTTTACATCTAGGTTTATACCAATAATGGGAGAATATAATATAATGGGTGTTTGTCTAATGTTTCTTTACAGTTCTCTCCTCTTCAGCAGAAAGAGCAGTATCATTCAGCAGAAATCATTATTTCCAGCAATTAAAATCATTCTATAGTAATTAAATAGTTGGATGGTAAGTGCTTATGTTCCAGATGACATGACTTGGGCTGGTGTCACACGAATTGTTTTAAACATGAAAAGTGCAGCATTCATTGCGGCCTGGTGGCACCAGGATGAAGTGAGGGGCGAATTGTCACATGAGAGCGATTATGTGATCACTCTTGTGTGACAGTGTTAGAGCATGCCCCCCTTCCCTCACTCTGACTACTGAACTCATGGAACAATCTTTTCTAGCTGAAGAAAGCACCCTTGTAACTCCTTAACGTACACTGTGCCCACTACTCTAGAATGAAAACGTTCTGGAGCCTGGATCTCACTTTCTGGGCGATTTATCATCCTGTGCTCTACTGCTTTATGCATCAATAATGAGGCAATTAACATCTAAATTCTGTTACTAGGAATAGATCAATGGATTTTATTCCACACTTGGTGCACTGTGCGTAGAATCTGCTGCCTTATTTAAATCTTAACTCTTGAGCAGATTTCCTTCATTTCTGAGATACAGTTTATGAACCGTCTACATTTATGTAGAGTGACCATATTATCCCTTTTACCTGGGACGCTCATGGATTACACAGGTTCTGTGGCTGGCTGACTTCAAGCCTACATTTCAGCTGGTTTTAATCAGCCACAGAACCTGTGTAATCCATGAGCGTCTCAGGTAAAAGGGATAATATGGTCACTCTAATTTATGTCACATTAGAAGTAGAGATGAGCGGGTTCTGTTCCCTGAGAACCGAACCCCCCCCCCCCCCCCCCCGAACTTCACTGCCCGAGCCCGGATCCGAGCCAGGCTCGGGTTTCCCGCCTGACTCGGAAACCAGAACGAGACAAAATGTTATCATCCCACTGTCGGATTCTCGCGGAGCTTGGATTCCATATAAGGAGCCGCGCGTCACCGCCATTTTTACTTCGGCATTGGAGACTGAAGAAAGAGGATGTGTCTCTGTCCTCAGTGTCCTGCATCAGTACAGTGGTGGTGTCTTGTGCGACATCAGTCCAGTCACAGTGGTTGTGTCCTCTGCTGCCATATGTCCAGTGCTGCTGTATAAATCCAGTCCAGTGGTGCTGTGTTGTGCTGCATCAGTCCAGTGGTGGTGTGTTGTGCTGCATCAGTCCAGTGGTGCTGTGTTGTGCTGCATCAGTCCAGTGGTGGTGTCTTGTGCTGCATCAGTCCAGTCACAGTGGTGGTGTCCTCTGCTGCCATATGTCCAGTACTGCTGTATAAATCCAGTCCAGTGGTGCTGTGTTGTGCTGCATCAGTCCAGTGGTGGTGTCTTGTGCTGCATCAGTCCAGTCACAGTGGTGGTGTCCTCTGCTGCCATATGTCCAGTGCTGCTGTATAAATCCAGTCCAGTGGTGCTGTGTTGTGCTGCATCAGTCCAGTGGTGGTGTCTTGTGCTGCATCAGTCCAGTCACAGTGGTGGTGTCCTCTGCTGCCATATGTCCAGTGCTGCTGTATAAGTCCAGTCCATTGCAGTGGTGCTGTGTTGTCCTGCATCATTCCAGTGGTGGTGTCCCTGTGCTGTCGTATATGTCCAGTGATCCTGCCATATAATTCCAGTGATCTTGCCGTATAATTCCAGTGGTACTGGCGTATAAATCCAGCCCAGTGATACTGGCGTATATGTCCAGTGGTACTGGCGTATAAATCCAGTGATCCTGCCGTATAATTCCAGTGATCCTACCGTATAATTCCAGTGATCCTGCCGTATATGTCCAGTGGTACGGCCATATAATTCCAGTGATACTGTCGTATATATATATATATATATATATATATATATATATATATATATATAGATAGTGGAAGTATGGCGCCACAGGTGTGTGTGAAATAGAATAATAGAGTGGTAAATGCAACAATTCAGACACTCCTTTAGTGATACAAGGCGTCAGCTAACCCCTAAGTATTAGGCAGGGATAAACTGCCTCAATTAGGATATGTAGAAGGGGGGATAAGGGTTTCAGCGACCGACAGTGTCTGAAAAAATATGTTATAAATATGAAGAGACTTGCTGGATACGTATAAAATAACAATACATTTATTTATACAATCTAAAAATTACTATCAGGGTGGGTTAAAAGCCGGAGGATATATACTGTTAAAATAAGAATTTACTTACCGATAATTCTATTTCTCGGAGTCCGTAGTGGATGCTGGGGTTCCTGAAAGGACCATGGGGAATAGCGGCTCCGCAGGAGACAGGGCACAAAAAGTAAAGCTTTCCGATCAGGTGGTGTGCACTGGCTCCTCCCCCTATGACCCTCCTCCAGACTCCAGTTAGGTACTGTGCCCGGACGAGCGTACACAATAAGGGAGGAATTTTGAATCCCGGGTAAGACTCATACCAGCCACACCAATCACACTGTACAACCTGTGATCTGAACCCAGTTAACAGTATGATAACAGCGGAGCCTTTGAAAAGATGGCTCACAACAACAATAACCCGATTTAGTTAGCAATAACTATGTACAAGTATTGCAGATAATCCGCACTTGGGATGGGCGCCCAGCATCCACTACGGACTCCGAGAAATAGAATTATCGGTAAGTAAATTCTTATTTTCTCTATCGTCCTTGTGGATGCTGGGGTTCCTGAAAGGACCATGGGGATTATACCAAAGCTCCCAAACGGGCGGGAGAGTGCGGATGACTCTGCAGCACCGAATGAGAGAACTCCAGGTCCTCTTTTGCCAGGGTATCAAATTTGTAGAATTTTACAAACGTGTTCTCCCCCGACCACGTAGCTGCTCGGCAAAGTTGTAATGCCGAGACCCCTCGGGCAGCCGCCCAAGATGAGCCCACCTTCCTTGTGGAATGGGCCTTAACAGATTTAGACTGTGGCAGGCCTGCCACAGAATGTGCAAGTTGAATTGTGCTACCAATCCCACGAGCAATCGACTGCTTAGAAGCAGAAGCACCCAGCATTGTTGGGTGCATACAGGATAAACAGCAAGTCAGATTTCCTGACTCCAGCCAACCTGGAAACTATATTTTCAGGGCCCTGATAACATCCAGCAACTTGGAGTCCTCCAAGTCCCTAGTAGCCGCAGGTACCACAATAAGCTGGTTCAGGTGAAACGCTGACAGCACCTTAAGGAGAAACTGGGGACGAGTCCGCAGCTTTGCTCTGTCCGAATGGACAATCAGATATGGCTTTGTGAGATAAAGCCGCCAATTCTGACACTCGCCTGGCCGAGGCCAGGACCAACAGCATGGTCATTTTCCATGTGAGATATATCAAATCCACAGATTTGAGTTGTTTAAACCAATGTGATTTTTTAGGAATCCCAAAACTACGTTGAGATCGCCCAGTGCCACTGGAGACATCAAAGGGGCTGTATATGCAGTACTCCCTTAACAACTTCTGGACTTCAGGAACTGAAGCCAATTTCTTTCTGGAAAAAAATCAACAGGCCGAAATTTGAACCTTAATGGACCCAATTTGAGACCCATATACACTCCTGTTTGCAGGAAATGTAGAAATTAACCTAGTTGAAATTCTTCCGTGGAGCCTTCCTGGACTCACACCCTGGCACATATTTTCACCTAAGTGGTGATAATGTTGTGCGGTCACCTCCTTCCTGGCTCTGACCAGGGTAGGGATGACCTCTTCCGGAATGCCTCTTTCCCTTAGGATCCGGCGTTCACCCGCCTTGGCGTCAACGCAGCTGCGGTAAGTCCCGGAACAGACACGGTTCTTGCCGAATCAAGACCCTTCTTAGTATCTCTTGAAGTTCCGGGAACCAAGTCCTTCTTGGCCAAACCGGAGCCACGAGTATAGTTCTTACTCCTCTCCTTCCTATCATTTTCAATACATTGGGTATGAAAAGCAGAGGATGGAACACATACACCGACTGGTACACCGACGGTGTTACCAGAGCGTCCCAGCTATTGCCTGAGTGTCTCTTGACCTGGCGCTTCAGGTGGGACGCCATCATAACCACCTTTGGTCTTTCCCAACGGTTTACAATCATGTGGAAACTTCCAGATTAAGTTTCCACTTTTCCGGGTGGAATTCATTTATGCTGAGGAAATCTTCCCAGTTGCCCACTCCCGGAATGAACACTGCTGACAGTGTTATCACATGATTTTCCGCCCAGCGAAGAATCCTTGCTGTCATTGCCCTCCTGCTTCTTGTGTCGCCCCGTCTGATAACGTGGGCGACCGCCATGATGATGTCCTACTGGATCAGCACCGGTTGACTTTGAAGCAGGAGTCTTCCTAGGCTCAGAGCATTGTAAATTGCCCTTAGCTCCAGTATATTCATGTGGAGAGAAGTCTCCAGACTTGACCACACTTCCTTGGAAATTTTTTCCCTGTGTGACTACTCCCCAGCCTCTCAGGCTGGTATCCGTGGTCCCCAGAACACAGTCCTGAATGCTGAGTGTGCTGCCCTCTAAAAGATGAGCACTCTGCAGCCCCCACAGAAGAGACACCCTTGTCCTTGGAGACAGGATTATCCGCTGATGCATCTGAAAATGCGATCCGGACCCTTCGTCCAGCAAATCCCCTGAGATCTGCCGAATGGAATCGCTTCGTAAGAAGCCACCATTTTTTCCAGGACTCCTGTGCATTGATGCACTGATACTTGGCCTGGTTTTAGGAGGTTTCTGACTAGGTCGAATAACTCCTTGGCTTTTTCCTCCCGGAGGAACACCTTTTTCTGGACTATGCCCAGAATCATTCCTAGGAACAGCAGACGTATCGTCGGAAAACAGCTGCGATTCTTGGAATATTTAGAATCCAGTCGTGCTGTCGTAGAACTACTTTAGATAGTGCTCTTCCGACCTCCAACTGTTCTCTGGAACTTGCCCTTTTCAGGATATCGTCCAAGTAAGGGATAATTTAGATGCCTTTTTTCTTTGAAGAAACATCTTTTCGGCCATTACCTTGGTAAAAGGCCCGGGGTGCCGTGGATAATTCAAACGGCATCGTCTGAAACTGATATTGACAGTTCTGTACCACGAACCAGAGGTACCCTTGTTGAGAAGGGCAAATTTGGACATGGAGGTAATCCTTGATGTCCAGGGACACCATATAGTCCCCTTTTTTCCGGTTCGCTATCACTGCTCTGAGTGACTCCATCTCGATTTGAACCTTTTATGTAAGTGTTCAAAGATTTCAGTTTAGACTATGTCTCACCAAGCCGTCTGGCGTCAGTACCACAATATAGTGTGGAAAAATAATACCCTTTTCCTTGTTGTAGGAGGGGTACTTTGATTATCACCTGCTGGATATACAGCTTGTGAATTGTTTCCAATGCTGCCTCCCTGTCGGAGGGAGCCGTTGGTAAAGCAGACTTCAGAAACCTGCGAGGAGAAGATGTCTCGACTCTCCAATCTGTACCCCTGGGATAATACTTGTACTATCTAGGGGTCAACCTGCGAGTGATCCCACTGCGCGCTGAGACTCTTGAGACTACCCCCCCACCTTGAGTCCGCTTGCATGGCCCCAGCGTCATGCTGAGGACTTGGCAGACGTGGTGGAGGGCTTCTTTTCCTGGGAAGGGGCTGCCTGCTGCAGTCTACTTCCCTTACCTCTATGTCTGGGCAGATATGACTGGCCTTTTGCCTGCATGCCCTCATGGGAAAGGAAGGATTGAGGCTGAAAAGACGGTGTCTTTTTCAGCTGAGATGTAACTTGGGGTAAAAAGGTTGGATTTCCCAGCTGTTGCCGTGGTCCCCAGGTCCGATGGACCGACCCCAACTAATTCCTTCCCTTTATACGGCAATACTTCCATGTGCCGTATGGGATCTGTATCACCTGACCACTGTCGTGTCCATGACATCTTCTGGGTGATATGGACAACGTACTTATCTTGATGCCAGAGAGCAAATATCCCTCTGTGCATCTCACGTACATATATATAGAATGCATCCTATTAAATGCTCTATATGAATAAAATATTTTCAGTCAGGGAATCCGACCAAGCCAACCCAGCACTGCATCTCCAGGCTGATGGCGATCGCTGGTCGCAGTATAACCACCGTATGTGTGTATATACTTTTTAGGATATCTTTCCAGCTTCCTATCAGCTGGCTCCTTGAGGGCGGCCGTATCTGGAGACGGTAACGCCACTTGATAAGCGTGTGAGCGCCTTATCACCCTAAGGGGTGTTTCCCAACGCGCCCTAATTTCTGGCGGGAAAGGGTATAACGCCAATATTTGCTATCGGGGTAACCCCACGCATCATCACACACTTCATTTTATTTTATCTGATTCAGGAAAAACTACAGGTAGTTTTTTCACTCCCACATAATACCCTTTTTTGTGGTACTTGTAGTATCAGAAATATGCAACACCTCCTTCATTGCCCTTAACGTGTGGCCCTAATGAGAAATACGTTTGTTTATTCACCGTCGACACTGGATTCAGTGTCCGTGTCTGTGTCGACCGACTGAGGTAAATGGGCGTTTTTAACGCCCCTGACGGTGTTTCTGAGACGCCTGGACCGGTACTAATAGTTTGTCGGCCGTCTCACGTCGTCAACCGACCTTGCAGCGTGCTGACATTCTCACGTAATTCCCTAAATAAGCCATCCATTCCGGTGTCGACTCCCTAGAGAGTGACATCACCATTACAGGCAATTTCTCCGCCTCCTCACCAACATCGTCCTCATACATGTCGACACACACGTACCGACACACAGTACACACACCGGGAATGCTCTGACAGAGGACAGGACCCACACTAGCCCTTTGGGGAGACAGAGGGAGAGTTTGCCAGCACACACCAAAACGCTATAATTATATAGGGACAACCTTATATAAGTGTTTTCCCTTATAGCATCTTTATATATATCTCAATATCGCCAAAATCAGTGCCCCCCCTCTCTGTTTTAACCCTGTTTCTGTAGTGCAGTGCAGGGGAGAGCCTGGGAGCCTTCTCTCCAGGCTTTCTGTGAGAGAAAATGGCGCTGTGTGCTGAGGAGATAGGCCCCGCCCCTTTTTCGGCGGGCTCGTCTCCCGCTATTTAGTGAATCTTGGCAGGGGTTAAATATCTCCATATAGCCTCTGGGGGCTATATGTGAGGTATTTTTCGCCAAAAAAGGTTTTCATTTGCCTCCCAGGGCGCCCCCCTCCCAGCGCCCTGCACCCTCAGTGACTGCCGTGTGAAGTGTGCGGAGAGGAAAATGGCGCACAGCTGCAGTGCTGTGCGCTACCTTTAGAAGACTGCAGGAGTCTTCAGCCGCCGATTCTGGACCTCTTCTTACTTCAGCATCTGCAAGGGGGCCGGCGGCGCGGCTCCGGTGACCATCCAGGCTGTACCTGTGATCGTCCCTCTGGAGCTGATGTCCAGTAGCCAAGAAGCCAATCCATCCTGCACGCAGGTGAGTTCACTCCTTCTCCCCTAAGTCCCTCGTTGCAGTGATCCTGTTGCCAGCAGGACTCACTGTAAAATAAAAAACCTAAGCTAAACTTTCTCTAAGCAGCTCTTTAGGAGAGCCACCTAGATTGCACCCTTCTCGGCCGGGCACAAAAATCTAACTGGAGTCTGGAGGAGGGTCATAGGGGGAGGAGCCAGTGCACACCACCTGATCGGAAAGCTTTACTTTTTGTGCCCTGTCTCCTGCGGAGCCGCTATTCCCCATGGTCCTTTCAGGAACCCCAGCATCCACAAGGACGATAGAGAAATAATATTGAGGTACACCCAACGAAACGCGTTGGGTGTACCTCAATTGACTCTCCACTTTTAAAGATAAGCAGCACTCTCTTATCCGATATTTAATTATTTATTGCTTTTTATTGTATGTAATTTATCTAGTTTTTTTAGCTATCTTTTACCTGGTATTATTTAACAGTATATATCCTCCGGCTTTTAACCCACCCTGATAGTAATTTTTAGATTGTATAAATAAATTTATTGTTATTTTATACGTATCCAGCAAGTCTCTTCATATTTATAACATATTTTATCAGACACTGTCGGTCGCTGAAACCCTTATCCCCCCTTCTACATATATATATATATATATATATATATATATATATACACCCTGTTGCAAAGCAGATTACTGGATTACTGAGGCCATAACAACTATGCTGGTGTTAGACGTGCGCCCGGTATCCGCCATTAGTGCAGTGGGACTGCAGTGCCAATCCTAGATGGGCCAGGTGCTTGTGCCGCACACTTGTGTCACTTAGCTTAGTCATACAGCTACCTCATTGCCCTCTTTTACTTCTTGGCATGATGTGCTGTTAGGGTATTATTATTTTTTAAGTGCCATCCTGTCTGACACTGCAGTGCCACTCCTAGATGGGCCAATGGTTTGTGTCGCTTAGCTTAGTCACACAGCTACCTCATTGCACCTCTTTTACATCTTTGCATGATGTGCTGTTTTGGGCCTTTTTTTTATATCTGCCATCCTGTCTGCCACTGCAGTGCCACTCCTAGATGAGCCAGGTGTTTGTGCCGCACACTTGTGTCGCTTAGCTTAGTCATACAGCAACCTCATAGCACTTCTTTTTCTTCTTTGCATGATGTGCTGTTTGGGGCCTAGTTTTTTTAAGTGCCATCTTGTCTGCATCGCCGCTGTGCGATGCCTTTGCACTTCTGCGGGAAGGGGGGGGGGGGCGGGCGGCACTGACATGCGGGGCGGACTAGCCCCGTGCTGGGCGTCCCCCCGCATGTCAGGGAAGATGATCGTAGCTGTGCTAAATGGGAAGATGATCGTAGCTGTGCTAAATTTAGCACAGCTATGATCAACTCGGGATGACCCCCATAATCCACTTCCACAAATCTGTACAGGGATCTGATACAATCCTCTCACAGTCACTTCTAATTGTATTTTAAAAGAACTGTCAAGCTAGATATATTCCATATATATTCCATAATTATTTGAGAGGGCGACATAGTATTTTCTAAGAAATAAAAAAAGAATTTCAAGGAAATTAAAGTTATTTTTATGTTCTTCATTTTATTCTCTGTATTTGCTAGGACACCAAAAGTCAAAGTAGCTCAGGAATATAGCTCGTTCTATAGGGTGATGAACTTTACCTGATCACCGTGCCTGTGACCATCTGTAACAATAATTACTTTGGCACCAGATATATTATAAAAGACTCTTCTTGCATGAAATTCTAAAACCTTCCCTTACATGTTAACAAAGCATATTGAGGGATTTTATACTCATTTAAAAAAAAAAAAAAAAAAACACTTTAAAAATGATCCAGACCAATAAAGGTCACAAACCTGGACACATAAAACAAAACTATAAAGTGTGTGCTGTGCACATGGGCCCCCGGGTCCATGGGGGTCTACACCGCACACCCTCCACCCATTTTACACTACTTACCCCTCCGGAGTCCCGCGACAGAGGTAGAAGCGCTGCAGAAACCACCGGGAAAATGGCACGGCGGACATTTTCCAAGCATTTTGTGCATGCGCAGTAGGAAAATCACTGGGAAAATGCCCCGCCATGCCATCTTACTGGAGACCTGCGGATGCGCATTAGACTCTGGGACAGCGCTAGGGTCTCCCAGGGACCCTAGTGCCAGAGTCTTTTGCTTTGTCGACTACAGAGGAGGGGGCCCGGACAGAGACTGCACACGGGCCCCCTCCTCTCCTCTTGCCGCTTGGAGTTTCTTCTGATGCTAAGAAGTGCTGGATTTAATACTGCAGACAACATTGCTGGATGTATAATTAAATAAACATGATAGTTAAATGTCAAGCCAGCGGGCCTTTTGTTCTGTCATTTGATTTTTACCTTAGTCCTCCATGCAAGATTTCGTTATACTGTACGGCAATATTACATTTATTAATTGTATCTGTCTCATATTGTGTTGCTTAGGCTGTGAATTCCCATATTAACCTCTTATAAAGCGTCCTTGATTACTCATTTGCATCCATTTTTCTGTTTCATTCAGATGTCTCCCTCCTTATCTGCACTGACTCATCCTTCCTCCCACAAATCCAAATAAATGCAGTGTACCCTTATATGTACATGTACGTCTTAACTATACAATTAACCCCATAAGCACCAGAGTGTTCTCCCCCCTCAGCAGAATGTAACAGAATAAGTAAGGGGAATGAAGCAGTGATGGATAATCTCAGATGCGGCATTCCTATACACACACTGATGGGAGACCCCCTCCTGTATTACCAGCAGTGATGGGAATCCTTGCTTTGCTACTGCAGTGGTGATCCCGCCTCTATAGCAAGATATTTGTGTAGGCGCAGGGATGGCACATCTCTGGCATTAATAACATCTCTGGCCAGCCAGAGAGGTAGACTTCCACCTACGCAAGACGTCCCAAGGGAAACCCACGCTGCAAAGAAAACAAGCTGTATTTCAAAGGCATGGGATTCCAGCCCAATCCAAATTCAGAAAGAGATAGGATATTAGTCTGAGTCATTTCCATGTGCCTGTCAGTGGCTCCAGTAAAATGAGGAAAACATGAGCCTTCCTCTCTGCACTGTGCAGACAGGGAACATACTCTGCCTCTGTCAGTACTTGTGAGCTTGGCTAGTGTTTTATAAGCCCACACTCCGCCATCAAGATTTTCCTTCAGTTTTACATCTGTTTCCGGCAGATGTGCATACAAGGGTGTGGAGCTGCACACTCTCCTTGTGTCTTCTTACACTACATTGGGTTGCTCTTACTGTATATTATGGACTGCTCTGCAATGATGCTCAAGGCTAATCAATGATAATTAGCAGCGCTCTACTATATAACATACTGCAAAATGTGCAGCTTAGTTTCAGGAACAAACATGACATTATGTAGCTGCTATACTTATTTACATGTATACGGTATGTCTGCCTGGTGAGTGTTGGTAAGCATGTAAATGGTTTCCTCACTTGCCTATCCTTTCCGCACATCTCTGATCAAAACTCAGCAGATTTCCAGCAGTATCATACCCTCCAACTGTACCTTTTTTATAGTCTGTACCTGCCAAAAAGGGCTTTGTACCGATTTTTGACTCTCCAAATTTATATTGAAAGTATAGGAAAGTGGGTGTGACCACGCTCCCTTTACCACCCATGGCCATGCCCACTTTCCTAATTTGTACCGATTTTTATGTGTAAAATGTTGGAGGGTATGCAGTATATACTGCTGCACCTATGTATATTGTCCACATGTACTGTACCCACATGAACCCCTGGGTTCATATATTATTGTGTGTAAATCTGGCTCTGGTGCTAGCCAGTGTCTCCTCAGTCATTTACCTCACTTCTCTGACTAACAGTACAGGGGTGAATGCATCACATATATACAGCTCTGCATCTGTGAGAAAATAGTTTCCTAGCATTTTTCTTTTGAGTTTTGTGCGACCATTTGCATTGGCCGTCCAATGTCTTTATGTGGACAGAGCAGTAACAGCCACATCTGTAGACTGTAAAATGCTGATGCCCATCCTGCTGCATACAAGGACATTTCATGCGGCACACAGAAATTGGATAGATGCGCAGGCGCTGGTATCCAATATTTTGTTTCTCTGCAATCTAATGTCTATTTATTATTGTTTGTTTCTTTTTATATTGGGGGGGGGGGGGGGGTGGACGCTTACCGGTTGCACAATGTGGCCACACCCCTCTTTAACCTGGTTTTCAGTTCTTTAGATGTATTCAATACTTGTATATAACACAATACTATACATAGCCTTTGTATGTTCAAAAATGGATGTGACCAAATTTTTATTGTAGCTCCCGCCCTATTTAATATGTGTCAGGTGACTTCATACTACAGTAGCTGCTATTGCTTGGGCATGACTTGCCTTTAAAAGGTTTGTGCAGGCTGCACTTAACCCAGTGGCAAAGCATTGCAGTCATTATCTTAAAATTAAATTCTTTATAATACGAGGTAAAAAAATGTCTGTAAAGTGATTGTTCAGTGTTTGTATACAAGTTTGTAAAAACTCGGACAAATACACTTGAAATTCCCATCTGCATTATGGGGGTCATTCCGACCCATTCGCACGCAGCGGTTCTTCGCTGTGATGCGAATGGGTCGGGACTGCGGCTGCGCAGCGCCCGCAATGCATGCACGCTTCGTTGCCCGGTGACAGTCGTTGCCGGGCAGCGATGCCGGCAGCGCAGAAAGTGATCGCAGCGGCGATCGCAAGAAGATTGACGGTGGGGAGGCATTCCGGGGCGTCTACTCACCGTTTCTAGGTGTGGTGAGGCGAACGCAGGCCTGTCCAGGCGTTTGGAGGGCGGATGTCTGACGTCAATCCTGGGACCTTCGTCGCTGGATCCGTCGCACAGGGTAAGTACGTCTGACCCTGGTCTTGTTTTGCAGGAAACTTTTTTAGCATAGCAGGGCTGCACAAGTGATCGCAGCCCTGCTATGCTAAAATACACTCCCCCATAGGACGCACGAGCAGCAAAAAGTTGCTACGTGCGATCAACTCGAAATGACCACCTATGGACTTTATTCAGAGTTGTTAGCAAACCAAAAAAGTTAGCAAATGGGCAAAACCATGGGGGTAATTCTGAGTTGATCGCAGCAGGATTTTTGTTAGCAGTTGGGCAAAACCATGTGCACTGCAGGGGAGGCAGATATAACGTGCAGAGAGAGTTAGATTTGGGTGGGGTATTTTGTTTCTGTGCAGGGTAAATACTGACTGCTTTATTTTTACACTGCAATTTAGATTTCATTTGGAGCACACCCCACCCAAATCTAACTCTCTCTGCACATGTTATATCTGCCCCACCTGCACTGCGCAGCGCTAATCATGCAAGATCCGTCTGCATCAGTCCCAGCAATGCTACATACTGTAGTGGTCGCACTGTAGGTGCTTTCTTGCAGTAATAGTAACGTTAAACTATCATAGTTTGTGGTAGTAATGCATGTAAATAATAGTTATTTCTAAGCAAGGAGAGGACATATTTAGAAGGATGTGATCTTTTCATTAGTAGGTATAGCTGTAACCATGCTCATCTTTGCTGCGATGCAAAAGAAATTAATTAAGCAATCACTATGCAGCATGCCGCATCGCAGTAAGATGAGCATTGGTATATCTGAAATTAGACATAAATCGCCATCACCTGAATCCGAACCTGTATTAAGTGTTATATTATTTTATCTTAATTTTTCTTAATTATTTTTTCTTAATATAAGGTATGTTGTTATGTCACTGTTTGTTTGTTTTAGTCTTTTATTTCTAGCCTTTTTGTAGGAGATCATAGGGGGTGTATTGATGTCACTGATCACGTTTGTCAACAATGCCTAATCAGTGTATCAGTGGCTGCAAGCCAGAGTGTTTTGTTGAAAGTGTTTTGTTACAAGAGTGTAACAAATACTAGAGATGTTCAAGTTTACCTATATCTCAAAATGGCATCTTATTGGCCCTCGGATGTCACGTGTTTTGGATGGATAGAACTGAGTAATTCCAAACCTGCATGTCTCTAATAACTATAGAGCGTTGCGATACCTTACAGATAAGTAAAGCTCTGTCTCCTGTGCTCATCCCAACCTTAACTAAAATCTGTAATCTCTCTCTCTACTGGTATCTTTCCTTCACTGTTCAAGCATGCAGGGATTACACCCATTCTACAAAAGACAAAACTTCCTTAATCTACCGTCCCATCTCTCCGCTCCCATGCCCATCCAAGTGACTTGAGAGACTTGCCTGCACTCGCATCACACACTTTCTTAACTCACACAACTTATTGGACCCACTGCAGTCAGGCTTTCATTCCTTACACTCCACAGGGACAGCACAAACTAAAGTAGTGAATGATCCGGTCACTGCTAAGTCTAAAGGTCATTATTTTCTTCTTATTCTTTTATATCTCTCTGCTGCTTTTGACACTGTTCATCACTCTCTTCTCATACAAACACTACAATCCCTAGGTCTTCAGGACACAGTCCTTTCTTGGTTCTCATCCTATCTATCTTATTGCTTTTTCAAGCTCTGCTTCTCCGATTACACCTCCTCTTCGCTACCTCTATCAATTGGAGTACCGCAAGGCTCAATCTTAGGTCCTCTGTTTTTCTCACTCTATACCACACCTCTAATCAGCTCTTTTGTATTTCAGTGTCATTTGTACGCTGATGATACCCAAATCTACCTATCCTCCCCAGATTTGTCACCTTATGTATTGGTCCATGTCACTGAATGCCTCTCTGCTGTTTCATCTTGGATGCAAACTCGCCACCTCAAACTTAATATTTCCAAAACAGAATTAATTATATCTCCACTGACCAATAGTAGTTACCAACCTGGTATCTCTATCACTGTTGAGATCCCAACAATCACTCCTACCCCACAAGCTCGCTGCCTAGATGCAGAACCAGATTTAGACCTCATGGGGGCCTAGGCAACTTACTGGTTTGGGCCCCCACCTCCCCCCTCCCATTTTTGTTTTTTTTATATACGCCATAGGATTTATTTTTTGTGGTAGGTGGGGAGTGGACAGGACTGCCTTATATTACAAAAAACAATAAAACACATAGGCCTCAGTAGGAAAACAATAAAACACAATGGCTCTCAGTAGGAAAAAAAAACATTTTGGCCCCCAACAGGTACAGATTGGCCCCAACATTAATAAGTAAAACATATTGTCCACAACAGGAAATAACACTGGCTCCCGGCAGGAAAAACAAACACTGTACATTATACCAGCTGCTATGATGACTTACATATAATAACAGTAAAGGAGCCCATTACATTGCACTTCCAGGGGAGCACATCATATTATATTGGCTGTTACCCAATATTACATTACCCAATAGTGGTGCCGCTTGCAATTTGGCAGCAAAGATGCCCATTATTTTACTCCAATATCATAGAAGAATATTTATCATGGTATATCATATAGATTCGGATCACATTATACCAGCAGAGATAACCAACACATTACAGTATATTGGTAGAGATCCCAATAACATGAGTAGTTCATTTTGACAGCTTCTGGGGTAATGTGGAAAAGCAGACACAAAGGGAGATGTTTGTAAAAGCTCATGATGCTCATTCTGGGAGAGCCAGAGACTAAGCTCGCCGGCACAGCTAAAGCAGGAAAAGAGGTCGGCGACTATATATAAGGTACACTGGTCCTGAAAACTCTCCAAATGGCACTTGCAAGGACAGTTGATTTATCTGACAATGTCCAGCTGCGTTCTCACTGTGGTGGTGGGGGGGGGGGGGTGGAACTCAGAGGCCAGCATATATTCCTGGTGGCCCAATCGGACCAGGGTGCTGGCAGTGGCAGCTGCTGCCGTGCTGGAGCTGGTGGCGGTCTCTCTGATGTGCTGCAGACAGTGAGACTCTGGGAGTGTGAGGTGGGTCCGCTTGACATCATGACGTCACGCGATGGTTGCGCAGTGCTCCTCTGGGAGCGTTTTGTAAAGGCAAAGTAACGGAGCTCAGTGCCAGTTCTAGTGATATTAGCCACTGGAAAACATTTAACTAATAGCCAGCCTTTTTAATGGATCATGGATGGGACAGATTTCGTGGGACCTCACCACTACAATCCATTCTGAATGCAGCTGCAAGGCAAATCTTCCACGCTAGACGTTCATTGTCTGCGGATAAACTATGACAGTCTCCCCACAAATTACCTGTAGTCTGCTGTATTCAATATAAAATTATTTTACTCACACACAAGGCCATTAACCAAACTACGCCAACGTACATCTCTTCGCTTATCTCAAAATATCTCCCAACCCAACCTCTTCACTCTTCATAAGATTTGCTTCTCTCATCCACACTCATTATTTGCTACCACTCACGATTGCAGGACTTTCTTCGAGCTGCACCCACTCTGTGGAATGCACTACCACCCACAATAAGCCTTTCCCCTAGTCTCCAAACCTTCAAGCTTTCCCTGAAATCTCACCTCTTCAGGCAAGTTTATAAAAATCCGGAACCGCCCACATAACCTTCCTAAACTTTCCTACCCAATTACATCCCTCTATACAGTCCACTCATATCCTCACATATTTTCTCTCTCTTCACTTTCCAATCCTCCTGATCCAATACAAAAAATGGTGAGCTGCTCAATCAGATCCCAGGCCAACATTGCAACATTGCTGTGTGGCCATATAATACAGCCCATTCAGAACCTTTGCAATCTAGTGGACCATTATACATTAGATAACACCTACTCTTGTGTATCAATGCCTATTTCCCTATAGATTGAAAGCTTTCAAAAAGGGTCTTCCTACCTCTATGACTGTCCGTTATTACCCAGTTCTGTTTTATCACTGTTGTTTCCAATTGTAAAGCGGAACAGAATTTGCTGCGCTATATAAGGAACTTTCAAGAAATAAATAAATAAAGAGTGGTTCATTATTCTATCATTATTTGGAGTAATATCGATGTTATTTCAGAGTTAATCATGAAAAGCCTATTGTTAATGTGCTGCAGAACGTGCCAGTCTGCACAGGGGGGCATGTGCACCCAATGCCATTTTACTGCGATGGACGAGCCGTGCGACCGCACAGGGCGCCCGTTGCTGCACTTTGTCCCCCATTCTGCTACCCCTCCTCCCTCCTCTTTCCTAGTACTCCGCTCGGGGGCAGAGTTTAGTGAAATGATGCAGTTGCATCGTGGCATCACAACGCAACCACGTCATTCTGCAAAACTTCGCCCCCCTGAAAGCAGTACTAGGGAAGAGGGAGGAGGGGGAGCGTCATATCAGTGCTGGCAGGCTAGCACCCGCCAGAAAATATTCTTTATACACCCCCTTAGCAACAAGCATTGCCCTCGGCAATGTGCATTACCCTTGGCAACGAGCATGGATCCCAGAGCATGAAACCCCTGGCAACGAGCATGACAACCAGCTTGTGAAACCCCTAGCAGCGAGCCTGACACTCAGTGAATGAAACCCCTGGCAACAAGCATGGCACCCAGCGCTTGAAACCCCTGGCAACGAGCATGACACCAACAGCATGAAACCCCTTGCAACGAGATGACACCCAGCACATGAAACCCCTGGCAAAGAGCATGACACCCAGAGCATGAAACTCCTGGCAATGAGCAGGTAATTTAAAAGTAGTTAGAAGCTTTACTGTAGGGCATAAGGTATCACAGGCATTGTGGTGTGTGGCAAAATATGATGCAGGGGGCATAATATGATGCAAGGGGCTTAATATGGTGGATTTTGTTTTGCCGTGGAGGTTTGTTGTTGCAGGGTGAAAAACTGGGATGTAAGGTAGTCTTTTCCTGCGAGACCACACCCATTTTAAGTGAGACCACGTCCATTTTAGTGAGGTCACGCCCCCTCGCCGGGAGGGCGCTTTCATGCCTTCAAAATAGTACTGGGAGCCAAATGGCCCAGTGTGCACCTCTCAGCCAGGCACAGATACAAGGGGCAAAGCACGATTAGTGTGATTGCTGACCCTCTTGAGGGCAGAGGAGACTATACTCAGCGGCAGCAGCCTGCCTGGACCAGCAGCGTTTGCTGCACTGGGGAGAAAGGCTGCGGCTGGCTGACAGGTAATTAGTGCCCCCTCCTCCCCCACTATCAGCACCACTGCCACTGTACTATAAGTTTGGATAAAATCACTGTTAATTAAGGAGTTGCTTACAAACCTTGATCTCCTTCTATTTCTCAGGATGTCCACTTATTAATCTGTACAACATTCTCTGACTGACTGCTCTTCACTGTCACATCACTCTCCCCAATCCTCCTCTCCTCTCCTTATTATTATACCTCTTTTCCTGCCCAACTCTTTCCCCATCTTCCCTGCCCTCACTTACTTCAACATAACCTATAATCGCTTTAACCTACCCTCCTGCGCCCTCAGCTGTTTATCCTCCACCTTCTCTGGTAATGTAAGCTCTTACAGGCAGGACTTCTACAGTATGTCTATCCACTCTCTGTGCTGCTCATTTGTTCTTGGGAGTAATTCCAAGTTGATCGCAGCAGGAAATTTTTTAGCAGTTGGACAAAACCATGTGCACTGCAGGGGGGGCAGATATAACATGTGCAGAGAGAGTTAGATTTGGGTGGGTTATTTTGTTTCTGTGCAGGGTAAATACTGGCTGCTTTATTTTTACACTGCAATTTAGATTGCAGATTGAACACACCACACCCAAATCTAACTCTTTCTGCACATGTTATATCTGCCCCCCTGCAGTGCACATGGTTTTGCCCAACTGCTAACAAATTTCCTGCTGCGATCAACTTGGAATTACCCCCCTTGTTTTGACTTATGCTGAATTGTTCCTGTATGCTATGTGATTTGTTCTGCTAAGTGCATCCATTCATTAATTATTCTAATTATCTGTGCCTACAGTATGTACAGTACGCTCACTGTTCTTATGAATGTCTTTACTTGCATGATTTGTTATGTACTTGTAACTTGTAGCTGTGTGTTCATTGCTTAACTTTGTATTATGGATGTATTGTTGTTCCATTTTGTAAGTTTGTACTGCCAACCCCCCCCCCCCCCAAGGGCCTAATTCAGATCTGAACGCTGGGCTGCGTTTTTTGCTGCCCTGCATTTAGTTAGTCACCGCCTACAGGGGAGGGAAAAAGCACTGTGCAGGTGTGTGATCGCTTCTGTTGCAGAGCTGCACAAAAATCAGTTTGTGCAGTCTCTGCGCAGCCCAAGACTTAAGGGGACATTTACTAAGCAGTGATAAGAGCGGAGAAGTGAGCCAGTGGAGAAGTTGCCCATGGCAACCAATCAGCACTGAAGTAACATCTATAATTTGCATACTATAAAATTATACAGAGCTGCTGATTGGTTGAAGGAACAACTTCTTCACTGGCTCACTTCTCCACTCTCATCACTGCTTAGTAAATGTCCCCCTTACTCTTCCTGTGCGATGGAATCATGCTGAACGGGGCCGGAGCGGACGTCAGACACCCTCCCTGAAAACGCCTGAGCCCACCTGCGTTTTTCCGGACACTCCTGGAAAACGGTCAGTTGCTACCCACAAACTGCCTCTTCCTGTCAATCTCCTTGCGAACGCCCGTGCTTTCGGATTTGTCGCACCATCCCGTCGCTAGGCACCGATGCCTGTTGCTGTTGGGCAACACGCCGGTGCAGTGTGGCTCTGACGCATGTACAGTTCAGATCTGATTGCCCGCTGCGCGAAGACGCACAGCAGTGATCAGATCTTAATTACCCCCTAAGTACGGTGCTGTGGACACTTTGCTTTGTCCTATACATAAAAGTTACAAATAAAACTAGTGCTGTGAAATAAGCAAAGAAAAAGAGCTAGTAATCATTTGGTTAAGTTGATAATATGAAAAATGAAACACTGATGTAGGTGTCAATCTCTGTCTGACTGTCCCTCCCTTTGTAGTTTCAACATCAAATTATGGTTGCGAGAGAAGGGAGTGAGTACTAATTACCCCGGCCTGAACTTGTTGGCGGAGAATACATATGAAATCCCGGCAGACGGGATGCCGGCTGTCATTATACCGACAGCAGCATCCTGTCTGCTGGAATCCTGGCAGCGAGTCCCCTCACGGGCTCGCTGCGCTCATCACACATCGGGCCCAGTGACTTGCTGCACTCGCCACAGGTTCTATTCCCACCCGGTTGGTGGTGTGGACCCACCAACCAAACGGGAATACCAAACACTTGTCAGGATTCCGTCTGGCGGCATATCACCGGCTGTCAGGATTCCAGCGTCGGTCTCCTGAATGCCTGGATCCCAACAGCCAGTATATTGACTGCATTCTGTTGGAGGGGCCCACCCTGGGTCAGCTGCTAAGGGGGACAAATGTGCAACCGCTAGCACCAGCAAAACTATTTTTACATTTTCTTAAGGGGAGTGGTCATGTCTTGCCATATTTGTCCACGCCTCCCACAGTACCTGGGACCATGGCCGCTCTTGTCGGCCCTGATTGCAATAATCAAAGGCATATTTTATTTTAAAGATATTTGTGCAGTATACAGCAACTGGGCACAACCTCTGCCACCTCTGCAGGGACATACAGAAGCACCTAACAAACTGTCAAGGTACTTGTGCTATTTAGGTGTCTATGGATTTAACCAAGGTGTAATTAGCCAGTGGCAGGTGGGGAGTTTGACTGGGGCGCTACACCTGTCAAAGCATAATGCAGGTGTCCTAAGGCGAGCTCAGGGAGGACAGAAACCTCCCGTGGAGCAGTAGGGCTTAATCACTTGAAATAGTCAAGCGTCTCCATCATTCTTAATCACCTGAAATAGTCAAGCGTCTCCATTCATTCCTGTGGACACACAGTGATTGGCTTTGCTCTCCCATCGTTCAGCCTATCAGGAAGCTGTTGCTATGGCAGCAGCTCCTGATTGGCTGCTGGGTTCCTCTGATGACAATAGTGATGTGGAGGCCCGTCAGTCGCATAGTACAAGTGTATGTGTAAACTCATTGCAACTTATTCCTCGCGTATCCTACTCCAGTGCCAATTTGCAATGCCTTCGCTTCTCTTAAGTAAAGACATGAGTAGTCTATTATGGTACTAGGTGCTTCATCGCGCCCTACGGGCGCTCTTCACACCGTTGCAAGGGGCTACGCCCCCTTAACTCCTGCACGCCTTTCTGTGGTTCAATACTTGTATTATATGGAGTATTACCTGCATTACTAGTTTTGTTAGTGGTTAAATATTGCCAGACGAAAGGGTGTCCGATAGTGAAGGGGGCGTAGCCCCTTGCGACAGTGTGAACAGCGGCTGCAGGGCATGATGTACAGAATGTAGTGGGTGCGTTGGGGACAGCAGATGGGGGAGGGTATCTGTAGATGCTGCGGGTGGAGGGAAGTGGATGCAGGGGGGGGCGTGGATGGGGGAGGGGGTTGGGAGGTGCTGTTGGTGGTGGAGTGCGGGGCAGTGGTGGGTGCGGATGGGGGAAGGGGTCCGGAGGCGCTGCGGGCTGATAACAGTACATAGTGAACGCTGGATTGTGGGGATACAGCAGCAGCGGCAGCAGGTTAAGCCTCCATCCAAGCCCCCCCCCCCCCTCGTCAGCCATTGTACAGGAGAATAGGATAATAGGAAAATACCTAGAAGAATAGGATATATAGATATAATTACTGATAACAGTACATAGTGACTGCTGGATTGTGCGGAGACAGCAGCAGTGGCAGCAGGTTAAGGCTCCGTACAAGCCCTGCCCCCCACCGCCAGCCGAGCATCCCCAGCTCCCTCCATATAGCGGGGACGGGGGATGAGGCCGGGTTCCGGGAGGGGCTCAGTGTCAGGGGACGGAGCATACGGGCAACTTACCGGACTCTATGCCACTTGGCATCGTAGTGTCTGGCAGCGTCTCCCTGTGTGAGTGGGGACCCAGCAGGAGGTAATCATTCCACTGCTAGCTGCACCGGCGGCCAATCACAGCGCGGCCTTCCGCCATCTGTCCAATGGCTGGCGGAGGGGAGCGGGGCTTGGACGGAGGCTTAACCTGCTGCCGCTGCTGCTGTCTCCGCACAATTCAGCGGTCACTATGTACTGTTATCAGTATTTATATCTATCCAGCGGTCACTATGTACTGTTATCAGTAATTATATCTATCCTGCAGTCACTATGTACTGTTATCAGTAATTATATCTATATATCCCATTCTCCTATGTATTTTCCTATTATCCTATTCTCCTATATCTCCTAGATCTGTGACTTGACTCCGCCTAGCGTTGTGACTCCACCCAGCGTTGGCAAATGAGTCACAAAGTCACAGATCTGGGCTAATATATGAGATTGTATTAAATGTTATTTTTATTTTTGTTCTGTGTTTTTTTGAATATTGGCCCTCATTCCGAGTTGTTCGCTCGCTAGCTGCTTTTAGCAGCATTGCACACGCTAAGCAGCCGCCCTCTGGGAGTGTATCTTAGCTTAGCAGAATTGCGAACAAAAGATTTGCAGAATTGCAAATAGAAATTTCTTAGCAGTTTCTGAGTAGCTCCAGACTTACTCAGCCATTGCGATCAGTTCAGTCAGTTTCGTTCCTGGTTTGACGTCACAAACACACCAAGCGTTCTCCCAGACACTCCCCCGTTTCTTCAGACACTCCCGCATTTTTCCCAGAAACGCCAGCGTTTTTTCGCACCAGAACGATGAAAAATCCTCGTTATGCCGTGAGTAAAACACCTAACTTTTGTGTAAATTAACTAAGCGCATGCGCTCTGCGAACCTTGTGCATGCGCAGTAAGCGACTAATCGCAATATAGCGAAAATCGGCAACGAACTAACAACTCGGAATGACCACCAAAGTTCCTGCTGCGATCAACTCAGAATTATCCCCAATGGCAGGTACTGGGAGCTGTTCATGGTGCTGGAGGGTCATGCACAAAGGGGAGATTGTATTACCACAGTTTCAGGGACACTAGCATGCAAATGTCAAATCCTCTCAAGGGGTGTATGATAATGTAATCGTTTAATTGACTGGATGAAGATTTCTGCCCTCTGCTGCTGGGAGTGATATAACATTTTCAATAAAATGCTCTCATTAGGCAACAATAACATATCCAAACAAAAGCTACTCATTGTTATAGTTATTCATATGTCATTTTTTTTTGGAGACACAATGATTTGATTCAATGCATATCCCCTCCTTGTCCGTCTGTACTGGCACTTGATTTGGGACTTGTCCACTCTCAGGGCTGCCGTCAGCGGGGACTACTGGGACTTCAGGAGAAAAGGGGGCTTTTTTCTGCCTATTTTGTCAGTACGGGCCCCCACAATTTCTGATGCAGGCCTGGTCACAGCATCTATTTTATTGGTTGCTTGAAAACCCTAATCCATTAAATCCTGAAAAAAGTTCAAGGTCCAATAGTACCTTTATCGGTACCAATCAGAAATCTAATTTACTGGCCTCCCTTAAAGAGCATTTCTTTTAATGTATACATGGAAGTACAGGTTATGTCAATATAACAGCTATCATGGACCTATGGTATACACTGTATAATAACGAAAGGCATATAAAAGCTATTCTGTGATTCTTCTCCTGCACTATAAGGAAATGCTGTTGTCATGTCAGACAACTCATTCTGTAAGAAAAGGTAGACTGGACTGGCACCATCATAACTTTATCCTTTATCCTTTGGGAAATCATTTTGAAGAGTTAATACAATTTATACTTCAGATTCCGTATAGAGATATTTTCACAACTCGGGCACAGCCACATCCTATATATGACAGTTTCAAATATAAAGAAAAGGAAAACATAGACTGTTACTATGGCAACCACTACCAATATTTGTCTAACATAAAACTGAAGGCTGAATATGTTGTGAAAATACATGGCGTAATGAGTGCAGTTACTGTAGGAGAGCTAAAATTTCAATGTCTGTGGGAGGGAAGAATGGTACGTTGTAACGAGAACATCAAATGTGCCTTCTTCACAAAACTCTCAAGGGGAGACATATCAAGAAGTGATACCCACCCTCCCTCCCCCCCCCCCCCCCAAAAAAAAAATGGGGAATTTACAGCTTTTTATATTTAACAAAAGGTGTTGTGTAATATTGCTGCGCCAATATGCATATTGCTTATCAAAAAACATAACCCTATGTGAGGATGCAGTTATGCGTACCTGCTGTACTGCCTACAGGTCCTGACACGCCATCTGATGGTCAGTTTGCTAAATGCGCATATGCAGACTTAAGCCCCATACACACTAGACAAGAAAGTGAAAGAAGGGCTGATCTGAGCGAGATCTTTCACAAACTCGTCCAGTGTGTACACTCAGTGTCGTTAACAATGCGCGCTTCCGCATACTGTTAACGACCCACTCCCTCATCTGAACGTGTACAGATGAGGGAGGTACTCGTTAACGACAACCATGCTGCAGATGCAGCTTGGCCGTCGTTCCCCCTGCCGCCCCCGCCATCGCTCACTTCCTTGCCGGCATCGGCAAGTGTCTATGCACTTGCCAATGCCGGCACCCCGCCACCGCCATTGCAGACAAACAATGTGTTCATGTCTGTTTACTCTGCAGGATACAGTAACTGTGAGTAGCGAGACTGCACTGAGTTTCTAGGAACAGGGCTAAACTGCTGAGAATATGATATTAGCTTCATCACTAATATTAATGGCAAATCAATATACAGGGTGATTCAAACATCGCAGTACACCCTTATCAAAGTCGAAGTATACCCCTTTTTTCAAAAACTGTGCAGAAAATGGGAAAACTAGATTCAAGATGGCCGATTTCAAGATGGCGCCCATGTTCGGTACATACCCTAAAAGATAGCCCGCCTCATATCTTACTGGAGTATTCAGTTTTCCCATTTCCTGCACAGTTTTTGAAACAAAAGGGTGTACTGCGACTTTGACAAGGGTGTACTGCGACTTTGACAAGGGTGTACTACGACTTTGACAAGGGTGTACTGCGGCTTTTGAATCACCCTGTATTGTATATCAATAAAATGTTTGAAAATTAACCAATAATTGTAAAATTGATTCCAGGCAAACCAATAGCAACATCTAAGAGTTTTAAAATGTCAAAAAAAGTACTTGGGCCTGGTCATCTGGAACAAGGAAGAACTTGGCTGGATAAGAAAGCATTAAGGTGCATATTCATCATCACTTGCATTCTACAAAAGTAGGTAAAAATGACATTTTTTACCTACTTTTGTGAAAATTAAGGTTTTCTTGCCATTAATCATGAAAGTAACGTAGGAGATATCACAGATCTCTCTTGCTTACCTTTCTCTCCTGAACTGGTATATGGAAATCATTCATCATCTACAGATGGCGAATGCTCCCTTACCCTCACTGGTTACTTAAGGGGAAGCAGGTCCGGCTTGCGATCAGGGATCCTCCTGGATCCCTCCGCCGCTGTCCTTCTTCTTCTGCAGGGGCCTGTGCACAGGGTTTTACGCATGCGCACTAGTGCTAGCACTCGTGGATTTTTTTCACTGCTACGAAAGTACCAGTGAAAAGATTTGTGGAGACAGCTGATTTTCACATCGACTGTCTTCGCACCAGAGCAATGATGAAATGCTTCGGCACTCGTGGGGAGTCAGAATGGTAATTATTGGGTGCCACCTGGTGCCCGACAATTAGCATGATGAATATGTAGGGCTACCAAGAGAAATCCTGGGCCCCGGTACAACAACTTCATGGGCCCCCATGCGCCCCCTTCCCCCTGGAGGGGGTGTGACCACAGCGTGCTGTTGGCATAGCCACACCTCTTTGGGGGCGTGTCTAGCACATGTGAAGCACCCACTCACAGGAGCATGGCATGTCTCCCAGCCAGGGCAGTAGAGAGCCTGGCTGGGCACAGGTACTTTTCAGGGGGTGTGGCCTAATCACAGGAGGCGTAGCCATCAACCCTTAGAAAAAAAATAAAGATTTTTTTTTTAAAGCACTTCCCTGGCCACACTGCAGCCCAGCACACAGCAGCATGTGCTGGGCTGAGAAAACCAGCTACAGCTGCTGCTTCCAGGTAAGGGGGGAATCAGGACCTGGGCTCCCACTGGGTCCCTCCATCAGACCTGGGCCCTGGTCATTTGTACCCTCTCCCCCCCTCTCTCGACTCCACTGTGAATATGCCCCTAAAAGAGTTATGTAATGAAATGCCTGCAATTGTCAGTACCTGAATGTGTAGCGGAAACACTTTACAGATCCTGCTAAGCAACAAGTGTATCAGATAAAGACTATCATCAGTTGACAAATAACATGTCTTTCACTTATTAGAATGTGTTTCAGTAAAAAATATATTCACTAGATTAAAATAGAATTGAAATGTACAATAAGACACAATGAACATTAAATGTAATGTTATCAACCACAGTGTTCCAAAAAAATCTGGAGACCTGAAATACACAAGGGCATAGAGTATGTTACATCTAATGAAAGACGTGTCGGGGGTGTTGTCATGCCCCGTTATGAATATGTTGTTAGCTGACCCATTGGCAAAGTACTCAGCGGGGCAAATCTTGCAGGCACTGCTGAGCCCCCCAGGCAACACGTGCCCCAGGACAGCTATGGTGTTTTGCAACCACCCGTCTCAGTACACCAGTTATACAAATCATAATACAGCCAGAAAGATTTCTGTAATAAGAGTAAAATACAAACTTAGACATCTGCCTATTTCTGTGCTGAAAATCGTTCAGTTGGTGGAAAAGGTTCCAACGTTCCACCTACACTGGAACAGGAATTGGCTGGTTGGGTTAGTTAAAACAAACATGCCTGATGTATCATGTAACCAAAAAGTTGGAACAACCGTTTTTGGCCTTTTTTTGTAACATTTTGACACTAACGGACAATTAACCTTCAGAACCATCCAGCTAAAGGTAGATATTCAACCGAAGACAGTATTGTATATCCTGGCTGTATTGATGATGGTAAAATTCTATAGAATAAATGTTGTCTATTAATAAATATGCTATGAAAAAAATAACTGTTTGCAACTGAGAAAGTTAGAACTCAATTTTAAATTGCATAAGTGCCTCCTCGCAATCAGCAAATCTATAAATGTGCATATTACATGTAACATTTGGGGACCTGTGCTGGAAGAGTTCATGAGTGTAGTATGCCCCCTGATTAGGCTACACCTCCTATAGTACCTTATATAACCTCAGCTTAGAACACTGATCTCATGGGGTGGTCTTCAGTTTGCCGGCTGTCGGGATTGCGGCGCCGGTATACTGTGCGCCGGGATCTCGACAGCCGGCAAACTGAAGACCACCCCATGAGATCAGTGCTCTAAGCTGAGGTTATATAAGGTACTATAGGAGGTGTGGCCTAATCAAGGAGCATGGCAAACTATTACCAAAAAAGTAATTGTGGAGCCCCGAAGTCGACCTGTACGCTCCACAGGAAGGTGCCATTCTGATCCAGGAAGGGGGGTGCACAAAGTATCTTACCATGCTTGGTCCGGGAAGTCGGTCCTCCTCAGCTGGTGCCATCTTCCCAGTTATATTCGGGAAGATGGCCCGTGTGCATTAGAGAGCAGAGATTTTGACACAATCTTTACTTTCACTGTGCGGCACCATCTTCCTAAAGATGTCACCAGGAAGATGGCGCTGTGGAAGAGGAAGGACCCACTCTCGGATCAAGGTAAGTATACTCAGGGCAGGTGTGAGAAGAGGGGGCACCAGACTCGAGCCCCTGCTGATTAGTACCTCCCTTCCCCCCTTCTTTCCTCTTGGTGCCAGCGGAGGTAGGTAAATAGGCCCATGTAGCTGGGCACTGAGGTACCTGTCCTTCATACTTTCAATGCTTCAGGTGGTGCAGGTGTTAGCTGACTCCATCTGGGGTCAGTGTGTATCTCCCTTGTAGTTCCTACTAGTGCTAACTCCAGTGTTGCTGGAAAGGACTGAAATGTAACAAAGATACTCTTTTGTTGCTGCTGCAATGTCTCATATTGCGATCTGGCTTCTCAAACGAGAGAGTTTCTGACAGTAGTGCTGGCTATGGGCTTGTCTCTAGTCTGCCTGTGTCGCCCAGCAGGGACAGTATGAGAGCTCCAAGATAGGGAGCAGGGAATAATCATAAGAAGCTCTAATGCTAACTATCAATGAACAGAAAGGGAATATTGAAACTAAGCTCAGACAACCTGCTGTTCCCCAGCAGTTTGGGAAATACAGCAAGTGGTAGTGTATGCTGCGATAACAGGTTTCCTGTCTCAGACTTTAACATAAGAACATATTGGGGAATATTTATGAAAACTGTTGTGTAATAAAGGAGGTGGTGACCATAGCAAATATAGTCTCATGTAGCTCAGGTAAACAGTAAACATGTGATTGGATGCAATAGGCAACACAGAAATTCTGGAACAATTTTTAATAAATGTTTAATAAATTATTTTTACAGTATATGTAAAATGTGCGTGCACACCAACATAGTGACCCACATAGATTGCATGAGCAGAAATAAAGTCCGCATTTTAATCACTCGCTCTGCCATTGTATGAAACACAAGTTCATTTGAAATTTAAATTTAATCAGTAACAAAAACTGGACAAACAGCACAGCAAGGGCAAGTTCCATATGCCGGCATCTGGGGGTGTATGTTTTACTGTAGCATAGATTGTGAGCTCTGTGAAGCAGTGTGATTTCCGCTATCTCGGCTGTAGATTTAAAAAGGCAATCATTTAAAAGGCTTGTTTTGCCTTTAAAATGATTGTTGCTTTAAATCTACAGTAGAGATTGCCAAAATTACACTGCTTCCCGGAGCTTGCAGCCTTTCACATTTCCCCCCAATATCTCTTGCAATTGTTGATCATTTTAATCCATGCGGTTCTTCCTCTCCAGGAATATGGCAGCATTAACAATCTGTATTTAAACAAAAACTGTATGCAATAAAAAAAGACCACAATAGACACACAATATGTATGTCTCCGTATTTCTATACAGTATGTGTATTTGCAAATCAAACTATCCTGAATTTCTCTGTACACAATTAGCTTATGATCAAGTTTAAACACATACTAGTTAGAGATAAACTACTTCAACATTTAAATGCCATTTCCACTGTGTCACATCTTGGTATTGTCTGAATCACATAACATGTGGGCATCAATTTTCACTCAGCGTAAATAAAGGAAAGTAAAAAGAATGCAAACCACGTACTAGTGATTACCTAACTGAGCTGCTTTTGCCATCTAGTGGAGGCAAATGAGATGGACAGTAAAGGGCTTATTCACAGTGAGACTTAGGGTGTGTACACACGGTGAGATATTTTCTTTCGATTTTGACTATATAGTCAAAATCGCAAGAAAAGTTAGTGCAGATTGCAAGGTGAAAGTCACCTTGCGATCCCGATTCGATCCCGATGCGCGGTCCCGCCAGGTCGGCATCGCAAAAAAAGATAGACTGTGCAGGCAAGTCAATTCTTGCTAGATCGGTGTACTATCTAGTTCATCTCACATGTCAATGACATCTCACATAAGCCAAAATCTCACATAAGCCAAAATCGTAAGCACACATAGTCCATATCTCAAGAAAAGTTAGTCAAAATCTGTGCTATCTGAGCTCCGGGGACTTCAAGGGAAATCGCAAGTAAAAATCGGGCATAGCAAGGATCTCACCGTGTGTACACACCCTTAGTCATGATTTCACTTAACTGGCATGGTTAGATTTCATGTAACTGCGTCGTCCCACCCTGTCCCTCCATTTTTGACGAGGAGATCCGTTCTGCACACGTGCATAATATAATGTTTAAATATTTAAAAAAATACTTTTTCAACTTTATTAAATAAAATAAATGTAAAAAAACAATGTTAACGCTTTTGAAGGGAAAAATCGTCAGTTAAGTGGTTTAAAGAACATATACAAATTTTCATCATGTGTGTCTTTTCTCATGCATATTCCCTGGGACCAGGGCTGAGTGGGCATGAAGAAGCAGCCAAAGCACAGTAATGGCATGGTGTAGGCACACAAGTGCGACTACAATGGGCACTGAAAAGTTGCAAGCATAGCCGTCTGGAGGGGAGGGGGTTCGTTGGTTCTGGTATGAATGCTCAACTAGGTTAGAGTCGTCAGTCATTAGGTCGACCACTATTGATCGACATTGACATGGTCGACAGGGGCAAATCGTCGACACATGAAAATGGTCGATACGGGACAGGTCGACACATGAAAAGGCAGACATGGATTTTTACACTGTTTTTGGTGCCCTTTTTTCCGTAACATGACCAGGAACCCCAATTCCTCGCTTCGCTCTCCATGCTGCGGGCAAGGTGCCTCGCTCCGCTACCACTGCACTTGGCACAGGTTACTATTCCCAATCGTAGTCCACGTGGATGGTAAAGTAAGAAAAAGTTAAAAATCAATTTAAAAAAAAAAAGCCATGTTGAACTTTTCATGTGTCGACCTGCTCTGTGTCGACCATTTCAATGTGTCGAACATTTGCCCATGTCAACCAAAACGGATACCGGCTGGGTTGTGGTTCCTATAGCTGATGATAATGATGGTGTCCGATTGGCCACAAATGTTAAAACACACGCATTTAAGTAGATGCATTGAAATTGCTGCCACCGTATTTGGGGAAGGGGAAGCCTACATACAAATTGTCATTTAAACAATACAAAAAAAAATATATATATATATATATATATATATATATATTTATGTGTGTGTGTGTGTATATATATGTATATATATATATATATATATATATATATATATATTTTTTTTTTTTTTTTTTTTTTATGTCTTTTTTCAAGCTCTTTGGGATTATCTACATAAGCATTTTTACATACCAGTTGCTGCAGGCTCTAGGATTATTGCTCCCTATGAGAAGAGGAGTCTCTAGTTTTAGATTTGTTATGATGTAAGTTCAAACAAATTTAAATCTTGGTACAGACTTCTCTGACAGCAAAGTGGCCAGAAGTCCCAACTGAAGCCCGTCATATACACTTGTGTGCAACATTTGGAAATAGGAAAAAAGGAGGTGCCTCGTAGTACATTATTTCATGCAATTTACCACAAAGGGCCTGCTGTAGATGTGGACACTAATGCATTATAGCAGCTGCTGTGGCAGAGAGAACTGGCACTGGGATGCCCATTTTCTGAGACTATGGATAGTGCAATTGTGATGGTGTATCTGAACAGTCCACCATCAGCACATCACTGCAACCACCATCGAACAAATACCTATCCGACAGACAAAACCACTCCTAAACACACACTCCTGTTTACAAGAGATTAAATCTCACTTATCAACAGTACATGACAAAAATACATCGCACTACCGCAAAGGAACAACACGAAAAAACACAATCCTCTTTAGACACTACATCAGGCGGTACAGATACAGAAGTATCATTCTCAATCTATGAAATTGAGGATAATCCACAGTATGAAAATGTAGCAAGGTTGTCATTAGAGGAAGGCTTGATTAAGAGCAGCAACAATAACATTTTTGTCACGGAAAGAAGACATAAGAGCAGACAGATATTAGAGACGAAAAAGGTTATAGATTCCCACGTAGCTAATGGAGACACAGAGGGAGTTACCACAAAAAACATCCCCAACACCATGTGTTACACAAAATTCTTTTTTGGGGGTGAGCCAATTAGGGCTACACGACACACAGACCAACAGCACCCCCATGAAGGGAGGGAAAAGAAAATTATAAGAACGGGGAGAGGATGTAAAGGGGGGGGGGGGGGGGAGAAAAGAACAAAAACCAGTAAGTAGTGACGAGAGTAGAACTAGGAAAAGGGATTTTCAACCTGAGTGACACTCCACTCTCAGAGGAACACCTCAAACTACTCGACAGAGGACTTAAATTTGCCCCCACCAAGAAATTGGACAAATTTCACACTTATCTAGACCTACACAAGTTTGCACGTAAACTGATTCTCAAGAAATACTTTGCCTCCACCACTCCAACAGCCATATGCAATGAAGGTATTTCGGACAATTATAGACATACACATCTCAAACCTCCCTCTCAATTCTACCCCAGTCACATACAAGGCCCACAGATTAATGCTTTTGTGAAAATGGTAGAAAGGGACATCGCAAACTTAACTTTCAAGAAATTTCACAGTAATTTATCTAAACAAGAAAGTGCTGCATTAAGAGAATTACAAGACAACAATGCTATTACAGTCAAACCAGTAGACAAAGGGGGAGGAACCGCCATCTTGAACAAAACAGACTACCTAAAGGAAGCACACCGTATTTTAGATGATACCCAGACATATAAGAAATGAAGACAAGACCCTATGGACATTTTCCAGAAACAGCTAGAAGCACATCTACAGAAAGGATTGGGTACAGGGATCCTCACTAAACAGGAACACTAATTCATACAGACACAATATCCAATCATTCCGGTTTTTCATTATCTGCCGAAGATTCATAAAGCTCGCACCAACCCACCGAGAAGACCGATCATCTCAGGGATAGGTTCACTTACATCTAACCTATCAGAATACTTAGATGTATTTTTACAGCCATACGTACATAAACAACGATCCTACCTGAGAGACACCATGCATATATTGAATCGCCTACAAGAAGTAGCATGGGATGAAAACACTTGGCTAGTGACTACAGATATCACATCACTTTATTCAGTTATAGACCATGATCAAGGCATTAAGTGTATCGATTACCATCTAGAGCAGGACCAAAATCTCTCACAATCACAATGTAGATTCATTATTGACAGTATCACTTTCATTCTGAAACACAACTACGTATGGTTCGAAGGCACATAATACCTACAGACCACTGGGACAGAAATGGGCACGAGATTCGCCCCAAGCTACGCCAATCTCTTTATGAGTTGGTGGAAGGACCACCATATCTGGCCGGGGGCGCGGCTTGGGGAGAATCTCGTGCTCTGGACCAGGTACATTGACAATGTCTTCTTCGTCTGTCGGGGTGAAGAGGTTACATTGTTAAACTTTCTTACACACATAAATACTAACAACAACAATCTGAAATTCACCACTCATTACAGTAAATCCAATGCTGAGTTCTTGGATCTCAACATTTTCATTGACAATGGGAGCATACAGACCAACACATTCCGTAAAACTGTTGATGTCAACAGCTTTATCTTATCCTCCAGTGGACACCATCCAAGTTGGCTCAAAACAATTCCGAAGGGACAATTCACTAGATTAAGAAGGAACTGTTCAAGAACATCAGACTATAGGACACAAGGGAGAGAACTTGCGAAACAGTTTAAGGAAAAGAGGTATGAGAATGTATTGGTAGAGGAGGCTTTCAAAGAAGTTGAAGAAACAGACAGGACTCAGTTACTCGAATATAGGAGCAAAGATAAGGAAGCAGAACTACGAGAGACTTTATTCATAACAGATTATTCCCAACAAGCACCGTTATTACAACATATCCTTAGGAAGTATTGGCTACTACTTTTAGAGGATGAGTCTTTAGGAGAACATTTACAGGCCAGACCAAAAGTCGTATTTAGGAAGGCACCAGATTTAAAACAGAGATTAGTCCACAGCCATATCCCTCCCAAACGAACCACACAGATGACCGTAGACAATACTGTACCAAGAAAGGGTTTTTACCACTGTGGCGACTGCATGGGGTGTTGGAATTCGAGAATCACCAGTACCAAACCAAAACTGGGATTTAAATCCAACAATACAGGCAAATTATACGACATTTAATGCCAAAAAATGCAAAATCATGCACTTGGGTCTCAAAAATCCTAAAGCTAAATACAGTATTAATGGCACTATACTGGAAACTACTGAGGAGGAAAGGGATCTAGGAGTCACTATTTCAGATGACTTAAAAGCAGGTAAGCAATGTAACAAGGCAATGAGGAAGGCTAGTCAGATGCTTGGCTGCATTGGGAGAGGAATCAGCAGCAGAAAGAAAGAAGTAATAATGCCACTGTATAGGTCATTGGTATGGCCTCATCTAGAATACTGTATTCAGTTCTGGAGGCCATATCTTCTAAAGGATATTAATACATTAGAAACTGTACAAAGGAGGGCAACTAAAATGGTGCATGGCCTACATCACAAAACATACCCAGAAAGACTAAGAAATCTCAATATGTATAGCTTGGAGCAGAGAAGGGAAAGGGGAGACATGATAGAAACTTTCAAATATATGAAGGGTTTTAACAAAGTCCAGGAGGGAAACATTCTCCAAATGAAGAGAAGCAATAGGACACGAGGACATGCACTGAGACTGGAGGGGGGGAGGTTCAGGGGAAATTTGCGGAAAAATTATTTCACAGAAAGGGTAGTGGACAAGTGGAATAGCCTCCCATCAGAGGTGGTAGAGGCTAAGACAGTAGAGCAATTTAAACATGCATGGGATAGACATAAGGATATCCTTACAAAGAAATAAGGATCAAATAAGGTTAGTGATAAAAAATAATATATAAAAAAAATAAAATAAGGGGCAGACTAGATGGGCCAAGTGGTTCTTATCTGCCGACAAATTCTATGTTTCTATGACACACTAACATGCAGTAGCAAAGGGGTCATATACCTTTTAGAATGCACATGCATGATACAATATGTAGGCAGAAAAACAAGACCACTTAAAGTATCAGTGAGCATATCCGCAATATAAAACGAGGTTATGAGGATCACTTTTTATCCAAACATTTCAAAGATTACCACAATAACGACCCCAGATCACTACAAGTCACAGGGATACAAGAAGTACACTGTAATTGGAGGGGGTGACTACACAGAGGGGATCAACACCATCGAACTACGATGGATGTATGAACTCTAGACACTGTCCCCGCATGGACTGAATAGGGACAATGAGGTGAAATCCATTATCTGTACAAAAAGAAACTAGTCGCATTATCCACTAGTATTCAATAGTGAGGTCATATCATGTAGGGAGATTAGATTTGTTACCGAGAAATGACAACCATTTGTTCAGGCAATCATGTGCTATGAAAGGTTTTTCGACTTATGCATACAGCAATATAGGGAGACGGATATCACACTATCTGTGTATACAACAAACAGGTAGCGATTAGGGAGAATAGATCTCAGCAACAAATATGCACCTAGAGGATAAATTTAGATACAAAGTGAAATGAAAACAAAAGAGATTTTCCTGCACCCCTATAGAATATAGTCTTACAGGCCGATCTAACCTCAATCCATAATTACATTAATGACTGTATAGAAACAATAGAAGCTTTCCATTAGCGCAATATACTATACTAGACAGATGTATCTATTTTCACTCCTCAATTACACTATTAACTACATAGGGCACTTATGGAAGATTGACAAGTCCTTCATTAATATATTAGACATTTACCCATGTACAGTGGCGTAAGTTTGTCCCAGTTGCCCGGAGGCAAGATAAATATTGGTGACCCCCTATTTCCTATATTAAGGTGTGTGTGTGTGTGTGTGTGTGTGTGTGTGTGTGTGTGTGTGTGTGTGTGTGTGTGTGTGTGTGTGTGTGTGTGTGTGTGTGTGTGTGTGTGTGTGTGGAGTGTTCTGAAAAAAATTTATATACTGTATTTATACATTTAATTGTTTTTTTATTTTAAATCACACATTTCTTAGCAGTCATACCCAGGATTAGAACCCATGACCTGTTACACTGACAGCAGACACTTTACTGATGGAGCTATTTGCTCCTGTAGAGGAAGCATGAGAATTCTAACTATATGAAGTTACGTGTAATTGTCAGAGAAGTATCTTCATATAGTTAAAATTCTCATATTTCCTATACAGGAGCAAACCACTTCATCAGTAAGGTGTCTGCTTCCAGTGTAATAGTTTGTGGTTTCTAATCCTGGCTATGACACTTGTAAAATGTGTATATTCAGTATAATAAAGAGGGTGTGATTTGTAAGGTGCAGGGACCAGTGAGGAAGTCGGCCACTGAAAAGATAGGGGCAGCTACTGTATCAATTAACTTAATTAAATGAAGTCACAGAATGGAAGGAGAGGTGCCCCCCTTCAGAGCAGGAGCCCGGCAGCAGATGACTCCGTTGCCTCCCAGAGTTCTGCCTCTGCCCATGTAGTAATCAATATTTAATCAGCTTAGCAAACTGACCAATGGTAGAAGTAATACGTGATACACCTTCCAACAAATGGAATGAATTAACTTTTTTGACTGACAGCTTTATTAACCAATCGGGACTCAATAACATGGACCAATGAGAGAGGTGTCTTTGAGACCCACAGAAGGCGGGGTTTTGAGATACAATCCTTTTATAAGGAGCATTCATGTAAAGGACATGCAAATACTCCCAGAGGAAGGCCAAGTGGCTGAAACGCGTTGCAGAAATACACCAATGAAACCCCAAATCGAGCACGAGGACCCGGTGGAATCCGTGCACGGAGGAAAGACAGTACACCACGCTGGGAAAACGTGATCGAGGTATCCGGGAGCAGAGGCTCATAAGGCAGCACCAGAGAAAGAAGCCGGCTAAGGGAGGACACAATCGGAGGTGTGAGGTGAGTAGAGCTAACCTCCGTACACGGCGGGGGCGTTGCGTGAGCGGTTCGTGGAGCCGCGGCTGTTCAACATTCCTCGCATAGACTGGTCTTACGCTCATGGCTGACTGACATCCAGGGAGTGTTCGTACACCGACGCCCCGCTGGAGAGCAGAGCCAGGAGAAGTTTGACCGGTCTGGAGGAACTGCTCCCAGTACAATCTCTGTACGGCGGGCGGTCTCATTAGCCGCTGCCGGTTGACACCCCCCACCGAGACAGGTCCCACGCTTGCAGCATACGATATCCGGGGAGCGTCTGCGCCCCGCAGGCTATCAGAGCTGCAAAAGGGTTAACCAGTCCGGAGGGTACTGCTCCCAGCACTTATCCAGGTAGTGCCCCCCAGACACCGTGAAGACCAGCTTTCACAAGGTATACCTAAGTGCACTTAGCAACTCGGACGAGCGGGACGCCGCCGTCCGATGGACACTTACAACTGTTCCCAGCTAGTCTCAACTGTCATTGACCACCCAGACTCCACCACAGTTAGGGTCAGGCATTGTTCCTAACAACAGTATCGACCAGGAGTTAGATACTACGCATTGCAGGACATTTTCATTATTTCAATATGTGGTAATAAACACCAATTGACTGTTCGATATCCCGCTCATATCACAGACTTTTGTGTCAGTATCAGCTTATTGATATCTTTTGTCTATTTTACCAGTAAAGTTTTGAAATATAATTATTGTGATAGGTTTTTTACATTGCATTATGCCGCATTTCATTTCCACTTTCACACGAGACATTTGCAGACAGCAGATAGGGCCCGAGCGCAGCACCTTTAATCATCAATCACCATCGACGCTTGCAACAGTGATTCCATCCAAAATAAGTCTAAATATGGCTGTGGTTCTGCATGCAGCCACATTCACTGACATGCCCGTGACACTTCAGGCTGCCTTGTAGTCACTGCCCAGGAATGCCCATGGTTATCCGCTGCCAGCTCTATTACAAGTGACTCTGTACACAACAGTGATGGGGGACACATGTGCCATAGGGGTTAATTAGAGTTTACATGCATGCTCAGCTGTGCAAACATCGGTAATGCATGCACCTCTGAATTAGGCCCAAACTGAATTAGTGCTTATCTGATAAACCACTTGTTCAAGTCAGAATAGGAGAGTCCTTCTTGATAACGATATACCATTCAAGGTGTGGAGTCCACATATATCCATACCTCCCAACTGTCCCGATTTTCGCGGGACAGTCCCGTTTTTTGGGGACTGTCCCGCTGTCCCACCCGCGGGCCACAGTGTCCCGCGGTGGGTGGGGGGGGTGGGTATAGTCGGGAGGCTCGGTCAATCGCTGAGCAGCGGTGAATAGACGCTGTGCGCATGCGCACAGCGTCTATTCAGTGGAGTCAGAGGGAGCATGCCAGCTGCTCCATAGGCCACGCCCCTTTTCGGGAGCGCGTATTTTATAGGCTATGAGAGCCCACAAATATTGATATCCACACACCTATTATCATTGGGACCTATGTTGGTAATAGAGTATATTGTTCAATCTGAAATTCCTAAGACGGCACTAATTGGTACAGAACAAAATTACCATTGAACAGTACCTTAAGTATCAAATTGCATATAGCGCTGACTGTAGGAGTTTCTTCCTTTTCTATAAGTTAGTAGCTCTTAACCCGGTTATCAATCTGTATAGTATAAAAAACCGGTAGTGATCAGCTCAATCTCTATAGCGGTCACGTGTTGGGGAATCTTAAAATAAACTGTATTTTAATCAACGACACATAGTACGGGTGTGTTTCAACTTTTTATACATTAGAGGAGTCCTATATTGGGTTGCAGCCGCAGATTTATGAAAAAGGACACCAAGTGGTATTACTAACATTAAACATTGTACCGTGTTGATCAATTATTCTGTTATTATCGATATAGCTGTCAATGGATTAACCCAGATGTCCACACTTTATCTATAGGAAAAGTTGCAACCTGATCTATGTGTTCAGCAAGCTCGTACAGAAATCATACATGGGTTGCAGAATAATATATTATATTATATTATAACACCAGGCTAGGGAGACAGCAAAAATACACTGTGCTCTAAAAGGATACACTGTGCCCTTATTGTTACAAATACCAGTGTATTCACTCACATCTACCGGATACAAATATTTATATAGCTGTCAGCAGATTAACCCAAATGTCCACCTTTTATCTATTAGAGGTGTTGCAACCTAATCTGTGTGTTCAACAAGATGTATGCAAGTTTATACAAAAATCACGTATAGGCTGTAAGGTAGTATATCACAGCACGGGGCTAGAGAGAGAACAAAACAACATGAAATCTGTGCTCTATAGAGGGATACAGTGTGCCTTTGTTGTTACAACCACCGGAAAAATTATTCAATCACATCTAAGGAATACAAGTTTCTCATATCAGAAAGGTAATAAATAAGGTAATTAGACTAATCCATACTAAATGTGAGAGCCTGTATACAGGTTCTCACATTTAGTATGGATTAGTCTAATTACCTTATTCCATGTGTCTAATTGTGAGTACGAATGCCTAAACCACATATGACTCAGATGAGGAGGCTAAATTGTCACACTGTGGCTTTCTGATATGAGAAACTTGTATTCCTTAGATGTGATTGAATAAAAGGTGGACATTTGGGTTAATAGAACAGTTAATGCTGTTACATAATGATACAAATCAACCTGCTAATGCAGGTAGAACCACATATAAATAATAAACATGAGAGAGCAAAAGAGATTTCTAAATATCTACTGCTCAAACGGTATCCTGATAGGATAGAACAGAGATGCATAAATCAAATGCCATTATGTTGAGAAAAAAGATGAATATAAAATGTAAGCCAAATATTTATAAGAAGCAATTCCAACTAAATCAGGGGGGTACCCATGGAAAGGTAGGTGTGTGTGTGTGTGTGTGTGTGTGTGTGTGTGTGTGTGTGTGTGTGTGTGTGTGTGTGTGTGTGGGGGGGGGGGGGGGGGGTGTTTATTGATTGTGCATACCTCCCGATATGACACATTCCAGGAGGAACAAATGCTCTCTAACTGGATTTCCCTCTTTCCCTCTTAATATATTATCGGCGTCACCCATGTTGATCTATTTAGTTGATAACAAAGGTATTTCGGAGAAAAGGGGGGAACCTGGATTGCACATCCTATTATTAAAGATATCAAGAGGTGCTATCATGCTGAGGCTTCTAATACTATGCTGGGGGAAGAGAGATGCAGATGCACACTCTTAGCACTAAGAACACTGATAATAAAAATAATTTAAATAAACCCTCACAATTAACATGGAGTATAATTGAAGTTCTTAGCACACATTTGCGCAAATATGCGGGCCCATGTACCGCGGCCAGGTGACTTCATCACATGGGTCCCTAACATCCCTAATAGTATCACATTCTATAAATTTATACAGGACTTACCTCTAAATAGGGCCTTATCAATGTGTGATCTGAAATGCAGGAACCCAGCTAATTAAAACACCTGAGGGTGAATGGGAGGAGTGCCAATCCAGAGGAAGGAAGCCTTGCCTTCCAGTGTACAATATATACACAAATATAGTGGAAAAAAGGGGGGAACCTGGATTGCACACCCTAATACTAAAGATATCAAGAGGTGCTATCATGCTGAGGCTTCTAATACTATGCTGGGGGAAGAGAGATGCAGATGCACACTCTTAGCACTAAGAACACTGATAATAAAAATAATTTAAATAAACCCTCACAATTAACATGGAGTATAATTGAAGTTCTTAGCACACATTTGCGCAAATATGCGGGCCCATGCTAAGAACTTCAATTATACTCCATGTTAATTGTGAGGGTTTATTTAAATTATTTTTATTATCAGTGTTCTTAGTGCTAAGAGTGTGCATCTGCATCTCTCTTCCCCCAACAAAGGTATTTCAACACATCATAAATTAAGAGGAAAGTCCGGGTAGAGAGCATTTTGTCATCCCTCCTAGAATGGGTCATGTTGGGAGGTATGGATTGTGTACATAAAATTGAAACCAATGGTGCATATTAGCTTTAAACTAATAGTTTAATAAAGCCTGAGTACTGTTTACAGCTCCACCTATTTGAAAGACAACTATTTCATAAAATTTTCTTGCAGTGGAACAAAGCCTTCAAACTTAAACAACTTTAAAATACACATACAAAAATAAAATCTATAATCTATCTTGTCACATGCAAGAATAGCAGCGGCCTCTGTACTACTTACACACTGGTACAGGACTCAGGAGGACTGTGTGTGTATCTCTCTCTAGACCTTCATTAGATAACAGGTTACACAGGACCCAGACACGTGCAGCCTTCAGAGCTGGCAGCATATCTGATCTACGGCTCTGTACACACATTTGTTCATGCCCCGGCACTAGCAGTCTTCCCTCAGCAATGGGACCTTAAACATTTCCATGCCATAGTCGAGTAATGCTGGGGCACCAGAAGCTAAGCTCCTGATCACCAGTGGTCAGTGCACTCCCGGCTGCAGTGGCTCCTGGTACAGTTTCCCGGGGCACATCCTGCATCACTGTAGTCACTGGAGATGGTCTGGAGCTTCGGCACGCGATACTGTATTACAAGATACAATTTTAAACTAATGGGGACTGGCACCGATCATTCGTTTTTTAAAGTTGGCACTTAGCGGCAGTAAATCCTTTTAAATAATAATAATTTTATTAATACAGCGCTCTTTCTCCAATAGGACTCAAGGCGCTTAACAGAATGAACATAATGGAATACAGAGACAATGAAGATAGCGCGTGACATGAGGATTAACCCCTTCAGAGCTGCTCCCGCCATTTTGGCCACGTGGGTAAGCCGGCATTGGGACTGGGAACCCAGCCACAACTATCTATGTACAGTAATATTATATATAATGTCGTCCTGCCAGTGCCAATAATATGTGCCTCATACTCTATGTACACATATAAGATATATAATCATCCTGCCAGTGCCACTAATATGTGCCTCATACTCCAAGTACACATATATGATATATAATCATCCTGCCAGTACCACTAATATGTGCCTCATACTCCAAGTATACATATATGATATATATTCATCCTGCCAGTACCACTAATATGTGCCTCATACTCTACGTACACATATGATATATAATCATCCTGCCAGTGCCACTAATATGTGCCTCATACTCTACGTACACATATGATATATAATCATCCTGCCAGTGCCACTAATATGTGCCTCATACTCTACGTACACATATGATATATAATCATCCTACCAGTACCACTAATGTGCCTCATACTCTACGTACACATATAAGATATATAATCATCTTGCCAGTGCCACTAATATGTGCCTCATACTCTACGTACACATATATGATAATCATCCTGCCAGCGCCACTAATATGTGCCTCATACTCTAAGTACATATATAAGATTTATAATCCTGCAAGTGCCACTAATATGTGCCTCATACACTATGTACACATATATGATATATAATCATCCTGCCAGTGCCACTAATATGTGCCTCATACTCTATGTACACATTTAAGATATATAATCATCCTGCCAGTGCCACTAATGTGGGCCTCATACTCTACGTACACATATGATATATAATCATCCTGCCAGTGCCACTAATATGTGCCTTATACTCTATGTACACATATATAATCATCCTGCCAGTGCCACTAACATGTGCCTCATACTCTACGTACACATATGATATATAATCATCCTGCCAGTGTCACTAATATGTGCCTCATACTCTACGTACACATATGATATATAATCATCCTGCCAGTGCCACTAATATGTGCCTTATACTCTATGTACACATATATGATAATCATCCTGCCAGTGCCACTAACATGTGCCTCATACTCTACGTACACATATGATATATAATCATCCTGCCAGTGTCACTGATATGTGCCTCATACTCTACGTACACATATGATATATAATCATCTTGCCAGTGCCACTAATATGTGCCTCATACTCTACGTACACATATATGATAATCATCCTGCCAGCGCCACTAATATGTGCCTCATACTCTACGTAAACATATAAGATTTATAATCATCCTGCAAGTGCCACTAATATGTGCCTCATACACTATGTACACATATGATATATAATCATCCTGCCAGTGCCACTAATATGTGCCTCATACTCTATGTACACATATAAGATACATAATCATCCTGCCAGTGCCACTAATATGGGCCTCATACTCTTATGTACACATATATGATATGTAATCATCCTGCCAGTGCCAATAATAAGTACCTCATACTCTACGTACGCATATAAGATATATAATCATCCTGCCAGTGCCACTAATATGTGCCTCATAATCTACGTACACATATGATATATAATCATCCTGCTAGTGCCACTAATATGTGCCTCATACTCCAAGTACACATATGTTATATAATCATCCTGCCAGTGCCACTAATATGTGCCTCATACACTATGTACACATATGATATATAATCATCCTGCCAGTGCCACTAATATGTGCCTCATACTCTACGTACACATATGATATATAATCATCCTACCAGTACCACTAATGTGCCTCATACTCTACGTACACATATAAGATATATAATCATCTTGCCAGTGCCACTAATATGTGCCTCATACTCTACGTACACATATATGATAATCATCCTGCCAGCGCCACTAATATGTGCCTCATACTCTACGTACATATATAAGATTTATAATCCTGCAAGTGCCACTAATATGTGCCTCATACACTATGTACACATATATGATATATAATCATCCTGCCAGTGCCACTAATATGTGCCTCATACTCTATGTACACATTTAAGATATATAATCATCCTGCCAGTGCCACTAATGTGGGCCTCATACTCTACGTACACATATGATATATAATCATCCTGCCAGTGCCACTAATATGTGCCTTATACTCTATGTACACATATATAATCATCCTGCCAGTGCCACTAACATGTGCCTCATACTCTGCGTACACGATATATAATCATCCTGCCAGTGTCACTAATATGTGCCTCATACTCTACGTACACATGATATATAATCATCCTGCCAGTGCCACTAATATGTGCCTTATACTCTATGTACACATATATGATAATCATCCTACCAGTGCCACTAACATGTGCCTCATACTCTACGTACACATATGATATATAATCATCCTGCCAGTGCCACTAATATGTGCCTCATACTCTACGTACACATATGATATATAATCATCCTGCCAGTGTCACTAATATGTGCCTCATACTCTACGTACACATGATATATAATCATCCTGCCAGTGCCACTAATATGTGCCTTATACTCTATGTACACATATATGATAATCATCCTGCCAGTGCCACTAACATGTGCCTCATACTCTACGTACACATATGATATATAATCATCCTGCCAGTGCCACTAATATGTGCCTCATACTCTACGTACACATATTATATAATCATCCTGCCAGTGTCACTGATATGTGCCTCATACTCTACGTACACATGATATATAATCATCTTGCCAGTGCCACTAATATGTGCCTCATACTCTACGTACACATATATGATAATCATCCTGCCAGCGCCACTAATATGTGCCTCATACTCTACGTACACATATAAGATTTATAATCATCCTGCAAGTGCCACTAATATGGGCCTCATACTCTACGTACACATATATGATATATAATCATCCTGCCAGTGCCACTAATATGGGCCTCATACTCTTATGTACACATATATGATATGTAATCATCCTGCCAGTGCCAATAATAAATACCTCATACTCTACGTACGCATATAAGATATATAATCATCCTGCCAGTGCCACTAATATGTGCCTCATAATCTACGTACACATATGATATATAATCATCCTGCCAGTGCCACTGACATGTGCCTCATACTCTATGTACACATATATGATATATAATCATCCTGCCAGTGCCACTAATATGTGCCTCATACTCTACGTACGCATATAAGATATATAATCATCCTGCCAGTGCCACTAATATGTGCCTCATACTCTACGTACACATATATGATCTATAATCATCCTGCCAGTGCCACTAATATGTGCCTCATACTCTAAGTACACATGATTTATAATCATCCTGCCAGTGCCACTAATATGTGCCTCATACTCTACGTACACATATAAGATATATAATCATCCTGCCAGTGCCACAAATATGTGCCTCATACTCTACGTACACATATAAGATATATAATCATCCTGCCAGTGCCACTAATATGTGCCTCATACTCTACGTACACATATGATATATAATCATCCTGCCAGTGTCACTGATATGTGCCTCATACTCTACGTACACATATGATATATAATCATCTTGCCAGTGCCACTATGTGCCTCATACTCTACGTACACATATATGATAATCATCCTGCCAGCGCCACTAATATGTGCCTCATACTCTACGTACACATATGATATATAATCATCCTGCCAGTGTCACTGATATGTGCCTCATACTCTACGTACACATATGATATATAATCATCTTGCCAGTGCCACTAATATGTGCCTCATACTCTACGTACACATATATGATAATCATCCTGCCAGCGCCACTAATATGTGCCTCATACTCTACGTACACATATAAGATTTATAATCATCCTGCAAGTGCCACTAATATGTGCCTCATACACTATGTACACATATATGATATATAATCATCCTGCCAGTGCCACTAATATGTGCCTCATACTCTATGTACACATATAAGATACATAATCATCCTGCCAGTGCCACTAATATGGGCCTCATACTCTTATGTACACATATATGATATGTAATCATCCTGCCAGTGCCAATAATAAGTACCTCATACTCTACATACGCATATAAGATATATAATCATCCTGCCAGTGCCACTAATATGTGCCTCATAATCTACGTACACATATGATATATAATCATCCTGCCAGTGCCACTGACATGTGCCTCATACTCTATGTACACATATATGATATATAATCATCCTGCCAGTGCCACTAATATGTGCCTCATACTCTACGTACGCATATAAGATATATAATCATCCTGCTAGTGCCACTAATATGTGCCTCATACTCTACGTACACATATATGATCTATAATCATCCTGCCAGTGCCACTAATGTGCCTCATACTCTACGTACACGATATATAATCATCCTGCCAGTGCCACTGATATGTGCCTCATACTCTAAGTACACATGATTTATAATCATCCTGCCAGTGCCACTAATATGTGCCTCATACTCTACGTACACATATAAGATATATAATCATCCTGCCAGTGCCACAAATATGTGCCTCATACTCTACGTACGCATATAAGATATATAATCATCCTGCCAGTGCCACTAATATGTGCCTCATACTCTACGTACACATATATGATCTATAATCATCCTGCCAGTGCCACTAATATGTGCCTCATACTCTACGTACACGATATATAATCATCCTGCCAGTGCCACTGATATGTGCCTCATACTCTAAGTACACATGATTTATAATCATCCTGCCAGTGCCACTAATATGTGCCTCATACTCTACGTACACATATAAGATATATAATCATCCTGCCAGTGCCACAAATATGTGCCTCATACTCTACGTACACATATAAGATATATAATCATCCTGCCAGTGCCACTAATATGTGCCTCATACTCCAAGTACACATATATGATATATAATCATCCTGCCAGTGCCACTAATATGTGCCTCATACTCTACGTACACATATGTTATATAATCATCCTGCCAGTGCCACTATGTGCCTCATACACTATGTACACATATAATATATAATCATCCTGCCAGTGCCACTAATATGTGCCTCATACTCTACGTACACATATAAGATATATAATCATCCTGCCAGTGCCACTAATATGTGCCTCATACTCTACGTACACATATATGATATATAATCATCCTGCCAGTGCCACAAATATGTGCCTCATACTCTACGTACACATATATGATATATAATCATCCTGCCAGTGCCACAAATATGTGCCTCATACTCTACGTACACATATATGATATATAATCATCCTGCCAGTGCCACAAATATGTGCCTCATACACTATGTACAGTAACATAAGAATTTGACAGCAGATAAGAACCATTTGGCCCATGTAGTCTGCGCATCTTGGAGGGTCTTCATGATGCATTGTTTGGGCAGACACTTTCATATACTGTACCTCAATCTCGTGCATTCAAGGCATGAAGGAACGGATGTACCCGCACAATGCTCCGGTGTATCTCACCTTCTCCGCTTGGGGTGGGTCCCATATCGTCCGGATATGAAAAGGCAGTGGCGGAAGTGGGAAACATACTCGTGTTAGCACCACAGGTGTGTAATATGGGGTGTCACTGTCCAGCACCTAGCTAGATGATGCCTGCTACCAATATAAGGAAACGCAGGTCTACAAAGGAGGATAGTACAGCAGATTCCAGTAGTCTATAGGAATCAGTCCAACAGTTCTGCATGCATGCTCACCCCTCAATCTCTACATATTGCAGCCAATTGTAGCATGTTTCATCCAAATCCACTGCTGTAGAGGGCTGGGGCTACAAGTCCGCAAGGCCCACTGGGTATTTTTCCAACCCCCTGCCTGGTCAGTCTTCTGTCTCAGAGCACAGAGGAGGGACAGGGCAGACAAAGGTGTACTGTCCATGGCGTATGTAGTACTGTCCTCGCACTGTACTAAGTATGGATATACCAATTAACTCTTGCTAACTCAAATGTAAATACAGATTTTGTTTAAAAAAGACACAATCACGAAAGGATAATATTTCAATGTTTTATTGTTTACATTCTTTTTTTGTTTCTGTTATCACTGCTCATAATGCATCCAATATGTGAACATTCCTTAGTTATACAAAGATATTATTGGAATCACAAAGTATAATTTTCACAGTAACATCAGTGCATCAAGAAAGCTTAGTGTTCATACCACTTCAGTGTTACCAGTGCATCGCCCTCTCATTATATGGCCAAATATATTCCACCCTGCTCAATCATCTCATTTAAATGATTTCTGCTATAAATGCCATGATATTCAAGGAAAATACTGCAATTATTTCACTGTTGCTGTAGACACTGCTTAGTTCAAAGAACATTCACTGTGATACTTTTGTGTGTCCCAAAAATACGTTAAGTGAAAGTTGGGTGTCAGACCATGCCAATGTGAATTTACAATCTAGCCTTGGCATCAGGTCCAAAATGACACAGAAACGGACAAAAAATACAGTACCTAGCTTACAATGCGGTGCCCCCAAATTAGGCTTTAAAAGAACTCTCACCCTATAATATTTTTTTATATAGTTTCCTTCTGCATTCTCTAATGGAAATAATCAGAAATGAATGTATAATAACATAACTATAACAGAATGTTACAAATAATTTACCACCCTTTATCTAAGGCGCTTCTCAATAAACCGTCAAGTGGATGTTCAATCTCAGTGATTATAGGGATGATTGCCCTTAAAAGATAGAACATAACACAGACATAGCATAATACTGTGACAGCAATGAAGCACACAATAAATGGATGAAAGATCCAGACTCGTACCAGAAGGGGTGGTCTACTAATAGTAGACAAAATCGCTTTTTGTGGAGCGGATCACCGACTTGGAAATATTCTGAGTCTGTTTACTGCATAGATGGTTTTTCTTTCTTACTTCAACCAATTTGACATATGTGAAGGAAATAATACTTGGATAGTGTATTACCATAAAAAATGTATTTCCACAAACAACATAATCTCTAAAAGATGGATTCTCACCAGACTGAGTGGTCTACCAAAGGTAGACAAAAGCGTTTTGTTTATGATAACTACCAGGCGTCCCCAGGAGTGATCGTCCCCAGCCAGGCGAGAGGTCCACCAAAGTCCTGCTACCCTCACCCTCTGATGTTGTTTGTGGAAATAAATTTTTTATGGTAATACACTATCCAAGTATTATTTCCTTCACATATGTCAAATTGGTTGAAGTAAGAAAGAAAAACCATCTATGCAGTAAACAGACTCAGAATATTTCCAAGTCGGTGATCTGCTCCACAAAAAGCGATTTTGTCTAATATTAGTAGACCACCCCTTCTGGTACGAGTCTGGATCTTTCATCCATTTATTGTGTGCTTCATTGCTGTCACAGTATTATGCTATGTCTGTGTTATGTTCTATCTTTTAAGGGCAATCATCCCTATAATCACTGAGATTGAACATCCACTTGACGGTTTATTGAGAAGCGCCTTAGATAAAGGGTGGTAAATTATTTGTTACATTATATGTTTTTTAAGTATTGGTGATACTTTTAACCACCCCTTGTTTTGGCTGCTGGGGCGCACTGATTGTTATCAACTATTTTCTTTATAACAGAATGTTCCCTATCGTCAATGAACATAGCCACCTTTTCTCTTGTCAAAGTTTATGTGTGATAGTGATATTCACAATATCGTAGTTTTGATTAGGTACAATGTCACTGGTGGTGAAGTATGACATACTTGGTGGCATGGCCAAATCCCTAAAATATGACAAAAGGTGAAAGTAAACAACGCTTAAGGCAATGAATGGTTCCCAAACTCGGTCCTCAAGGCACCCTAACAGTACAGGTTTTTTTCGATATCCATGGTTGAACTTAGATGGTTACATCAAATTGACTGAAGTACCATTTAAGTCACATGTGCTCTAGCGTGGATTTCCTTAAAACCTGGACTGTTAGGGTGCCTTAAGGACCGAGTTTGGGATCCTCTGCCTTTAGGGGTTATGCATACAAGTGCCATTGATTTCTATGAATGATCTGGTTGATTCACACTTACGTTATTGTTTTCTGATGGATAATATTAAAAAACCTCACACGCCTGCATTCATTTACAGTGGGGTGTACTGCAGCAGATTATTAGCCAACATAAAAGGATGAGAAATGAAGTGCAGCCGTTCTCATTTGCAAGAATTATAATACTGCTACAGCCTGTAAAGAGGAATAGCATAAAACTAAATGAAACACATTTTGTTCCCCATGTATATGGCACAACTAAGAAAAGAAATATTTGGAGGGTAGACTATTTTGACCATGAAATAACACTAATTCATTAATATCTGAAAAACAAACAATGCTTGTTTTGTTCCAGATCATAGGCATAAATCCTGGTGCAGCAGCGGTGGCAGATGCTAGTGCTGCTCTGAGTCCTGCTCCCCCTTCCATCCTCGCTAAGCGCCACTCTCTGAGGGGCAGAACGCAGTGCTTTCGGACAGTAAGAAGCTTGGTGAAAGCACTGCAGTGTGACCACTGACACTGCGAGGCACTGGAATGAGAAATACTGTGAACTGGCCTTCTAGCGCCACAAACTTACATTTTGCTAAAAAGTGGAAGAGGACTCTGATACATTCCCTTTCTATCTGGACAGGAAGTGTATAGCAGCACGCAGCCGTGCCGCAGGTGACCCCCTAAGGTAACTGAGAGGAAGTTTTGGGTTCCTTTAGCATGTTGCTATGGGGACAACACATTTCTAATTATGCCTGTTACAAAACTCAATGTTTTTAGTCATATGTCCCAACTGTCACTGATTACGGTGGCACAGTCCTGAATTGTGGGATCTGACCTGTTATCTTGCCCCAGTGGACATGTTGGTGGGAATGTTAGGCGTTTTGTCCCATTCACTAATGCTTTGCATAGCAAGAATGGGTGTTTTGCAGGCAAGTTGACTAAGAGGCTGCCATCATGAAGTGTAATGTTCCCATTGCAACATGGATATGCCCACTGTCCTGATTCATGGATCTGAAATGTTGGGAAGCATGCTTTCCTAGTATATGAAAGTGAGGTCTATAAGCAGATTAGAAGTGACATATTTAGTAAACTAAGGGGGACATGTACTAAACAGTGATAAAAGTAGAGAAGTGAGCCAGTGGAGAAGTTGCCCAGGGCAACCAATCAGCACTGATGTAACATTTATAATTTGCATACTGTAAACATATACAGCACAGCTGATTGGTTGCCATGGGCAGCTTCTCCACTGGCTCACTTCTCCACTTTTATCACTGTTTAGTACATGTCCCCCAGAGAACAATGGTCCTTGCGTTTGCCCTTTTGGGAGAAAATTATAAGGTCTAGTTATCTAATGCTAAATGAGCCAGCAGAACATATTTTTGGGAAACAACTATTTAATGCCTGTTATTTCCATATTACTCCCTGAAATGACTGAGTTGCTAGAGGCAACACAGCTACAGAGGTATATTTACTTCATGTCCTTTATTAAGCACGATGCAGACACGTCTGTCACCAGACATAAACTGCATGCACGTGTTATCACTTGCACATACATCTGCACATTTTACATTCTGGTAAACCTAAGATAGTGCCTACGGTGCTTAAGGCCAGGTTTTTGGCAAATACAGAATGAGAGTTGTGGTTTGCGTGGCCTAGTGTACCTTCTGTTTGTGTTTCTGTTCAACGTGTGCTCTATACATGGCAGGCATTTGTCTTACATGATTTTTTTTTTTAAATAATAATTTTTTTTATTGATTAAAGCTGTCTTGCATGTTTTAATTAACTGAAAGGCAACAAAAAGTATAAAATTAGAGGTATTCCTGATTGTGGACACATGGGGCCTAATTCAGAGTTGATCGCAGCATCAAATTTGTTAGTAGTTGAGTAAAACAATGGCCCTCATTCCGAGTTGATCGCTCGCTAGCTGCTTTTAGCAGCCATGCAAACGCTAAGCCGCCGCCCTCTGGGAGTGTATTTTAGCTTAGCAGAAGTGCGAATGAAAGGATCGCAGAGCGGCTACAAAATAATTTTGTGCAGTGTCAGAGTAGCTCCAGACCTACTCAACGCTAGCGATCACTTCAGACTATTCAGTTCCTGTTTTGATGTCACGAACACGCCTGCATTTCCCCAACCACGCCTGCATTTTTCCACACACTCCCTGAAAACGGTCAGTTGACACCCAGAAACGCCCACTTCCTGTCAATCACTCTGCAGCCAGCAGTGCGACTGAATTGCTTCGCTAGACCTTGTGTGAAACTACATAATTCGTTGTAATAGTACGACGCGCGTGCGCATTGCGGCGCATACGCATGTGCAGAAGTGCCGTTTTTTTGCCTGATCGCTGCGCTGCAACCGAAATCTTCTAGCATACAACTTGGAATGACCCCCAATGTGCACTGCAGGGAGGGTGGGCAGATATAACATGTGCAGAGAGAGTTAGATTTGGGTGGGGTGTGTTCAAACTGAAATCTAAATTGTAGTGTAAAAATAAAGCAGCCAGTATTTATCCTGCACAGAAGCAAAATTACCCACCCAAATCTAACTCTTTCTGCACATGTTATATCTGCCTCCCCTGCAGTGCACATGGTTTTGCCAAACTGCTATCAACTCTGAATTACCTTCTAAGTTGGAGCTCATGTTTACAGCTAAGGCCCAGATATTTGCATTGCACTTTGAGCACAGATGAGGGTCATGGCTATGTAATACAAATGGCAATAAAGTCATCCTTTAATGCATTCACAGCCACATATCTAATATTTGGGTACTTCCTCATCTTTGCAGCCCCCCCTGCTGGAGAAGCGCTGGTTACGCTACGCTACTTACGTATCTTCACTGACTAGTGAAGATACGTCATATGCGGGGGCGAGTGTGTGTTGTGTTCGGCTAGTCATATGCGGCGAGTGTTCGTCCACAGAAAATATGTGGGGGACAGAACAGATATATCGCGCGGCGTCAGCGGAAATACAGTAGCAGTACCGTAAGTACACTGTAGTAAATTTTGCTTTTTAAGAAAGTTGCGTAAGTTACGTACCTTACGTAGCAGATAAGTAAGTTACCTAGCGGGGGCCGCAAAGATAGGGAAGTACCAATATTTGAATGTCATGTTGCTATTTTACTTTATTGCATGGTTTAATTTTGATTCAGGAAGAAATAAGCAGTGTAACATTCATACTAGGGCAAACATCTATTAGTGCAGTTTCCCAAACTCTGCTGCAGTCCAGGTTTTAAGGATATCCATTCTTGAGCACAGGTGACTTAATTAGTACCTCGGTCAATTTGATATAACATTCTAGACTCAAGCATGGATATCCTTAAAATATGGACTGTAATAGTGAAGTTCTGAATCAATGTGTAAGTGTGATACAGTTAGTCAGGAATTAGCTATGAATTATTTCAAGAGCAAGAGAGCAATTGTAAAACACTGACTACTCCTGTAAGATGATAAAATATTAATTGTATATGTCTTAACAACCAATACCCCAAACAAGTGCTGATGTCACATCCTGGCAGTTATGTAATTGCTATAATTACAGTATGTGTAAACCTTTATAGGTAGTACGGCTCACATACTGTATAATAAACTTTCCTCTTTCCAGGCTTAACATGAAAATTAAAATGTTAGCAGCAAAGCAGTGAAAATCAATATTTTTATTGAATAATGTGTAAGCAAAAACTTAAAAAAATAATAATCTTGAGATCTTGAGAATAAAAATAATGGAAGACACATATGTGGAGGCTACTTACTCTACCTCAAATAGTATTTAATTCAGCAGAAAATGAGGGCTTTATCCGGCTGTGAGAGCAGTTACCTACTCTAACTAATGAGCTATGAATTTATTATACAGAGTCCCGTTATAATTCCAACTACAGTACATTGTTAATAAAAATATAAATTTAAAAACACAGAATAATTTAATACAATCAAAAGTGCAAATGTCACTAGAAGCAGTGGGTAACATGCCATTATTCCTTCATCTTCTCAGATCAATCCAAATTAATCAGTACGACATCTCTTATCACCAATCAGCTAAACAAAATGTCAGCCCCCCCTACAGAGCAGACACAAGACCTGCAGGTTTGGGAAAGAATTTGCAGTAAACTACAAAACAAACCAATCATTGGCGTAAACCCCTTCACTGACTGATCAATTTAAAAATCAAAGCAGTGACTGTGCAAATGTTTGTTTATGCATTCTGTTTCAGCGCAATAAAATTCACAGTTTGGATTAAGACATCAACATCAGCGTATTTGTATATATTACGATATTCCAGTTGTAAAGCAATGCGCAGCGGAATATGCTGACGTCATATAAATAAATGTTATTAATAATATCCAATCAAGACAGCTGTATTATCGGTCAAAGACTAGTTTCACTGTCTTTAAGTATTCATCAGAATCATAGATTTTGTTACAAGCATGGTAATTAGCTCAGTGTACAGTATGTACTCCATTATAAGTGTTCTGCTGATGAGAAGCACCCTGATATATTAAGGCTTTTCATTATGAATGATGCTATAAAGAGTCAAATGGATTCTGAGTAACGGTTACAATGACCAATCTTTAAAGCGGGCATACACTATACACTTACCTGTCAGATCATCTGGCAGTTCTGGCTGGTTGGAATGAAAGTCTGGTAATGGATGAGAGCAAATGGCAATCGACCATTTGCTCCCAAACACTGGACAAAAACGGTTGTTCAGACAAATTGGTTAAATCTACAATTTAACCAATTCAACTGAATGACGGGTTTTGTTCATTTTTCTGTGTTTGGGAGCAAATGGTCAATTGTCATTTGCTCTCATCCATTACCAAATTTTCATTCCAACCAGCCAGATCTGTCAGATGATCTGCCAGATAATTGTATAGTGCATTCCCAGCTTTACTCAAAGTACCGCCCCTTAAATGCTAATGCTGTAGCTATAGATGAATCACTAGTTGGTGTGTATGCTATTGTGACCAGGCTGAACAGTTGTGTTATCAATTAAATAACAAGACTAGTGACTACTCCAAAGAATGTTGTGTTGCTGCACTTTTACAGAAGTGATTTTACTGTGTAGGCAGCATTATAGCAAGCGGTGTACAAGTCAATGTGGTGCAGGCTGTGTTATATACAGTATAATATATAGTATCAAAAGAATGTAAACTTTAAATTGACTGAATAACCCAGTACTAGCAAGCTGTCATGAACAAGGTAAAAGCTTTTCAAGTTTTGTCCTTTCTTCTGCTCCCACAGATTTCTGGGAAATACGGGTATCTGCAGATTATGCAGAACAGTCAGTGAACAAACTATGAACAATCCCCCCTTCTAAGCCTATGCACATCCTGAAACCATTTTTTCTTCATATTTTAAAAAACAGTCTAATCTAAGTTTAAGATTTACATGCGTGTTACACTGATTTTCTTCCAGCCATATCCATAAATTCCCATCTGCTTAAAACAGTAATAGTAGCTCTCCAAACCCAGCTGGTATACTGTATTACTGGGCACACGACTGTTGCTCTTCCTTCTGCCATCCTCTCTGACTGCTGAGCATCTTAGCAAAACGTACGTCGGCTCTATCATAGCCACAATGGGAGACTCTGGCCGGGAAAAGTATTCCCACAAAAGCCGTGACTCAGCCATGTAGCCTAGAACATGGATGGTAACATAGCCTTACGCATGGCACTGTGATCACCTGGTCAGTTGCCACAATTACTTGCACTTAATTACTTTCATTATGAACTACCTCAAAAACAAATTTCCTTTAGACATTTTTAATGCATAATAGCTCTTATTTAGTATGTAATATAGCCACTTACACTTCAGCATGTAAGAAAACAGTACAACAGTTCATAGCCAACTATATAGAAATGAGTGTGTACTGTTATACAGTATATGTGATTGCCATAGTTTTCCTACTCCCTATCTATTCTAGTCTGTGTATGAGCACACTAAAAGAATACAGTTCATGAAAGTGTTGATAAAAAAACTGCTGTCATATCTAGATTTAAAAAAGAAAGCAATAAATAAAAAAAACAACCAAATTGTAAATACATACTACTTGCACAAATGAGGTCACTGTAAAGGACAACCAATAGTCTTATCTCATATAACAAATCTCACTGACAGTAGTTCATCACCAGCCTGACAGACACTTCAGACACAGCTGTTCATCCCCGTTCTTTTTCATTATTACTATAAGTTTTTTTTTTTTTTTTTTCAAACATAGGTTCCTGTCCATTGAGAAGTACGAGTTTTGTTTCTACTAGTAGGTGAGCCTAGTGGATCTCTGCCCAACTGGTACATCACATCTCAGTGTGGCACAATATAATATCTAATTATATAATTTTATTAAACATATTTTCTTGCAAATACTGTTCCCCAGATTTGGAGAGATCCTAAAAGTAGTAGTTGACCCTACTGAAGCACAAAGTCATCCATAGAGTTTCAAATGAGCAGCGTGTAAAGGAAATTCCGTACAGAAAGGCATGTCTTCATGCGGACTCTCCAGGCACAGTGGTTCCTGTAGCTTTCTTCTTAGGGCGCACCTTTACATTCTTGGGCTGTGTCTGGTACAGAAATACAGATGTAGCTCATATAACAGGTCTCATCAGTCAGTCAGAACAGTGTTATGGGTATGCTTGACCGGCGGAAGGAATCCTGGCGGTCAGCATACCGACGCTGGTATCCCGGCCGCCAGAATGCTGGGGGGGGGTTTGGGCACTGGTGCTATCCTCACTCTGTGGGCGTCATAGAGACCCAGGAATGGGAATAACCTTCGGCCCCCTGCCGGCATTCTGGCGGTCGGGATCCCGGCGTAGGTATGCTGATCATCGGAATCCCGCCCACCGTTCCATCTTATACACAGCTTGGTGAACACAACTTAGGACATACTTTACATTAAGGTTAGGTGAAAACAAAGTGCCATACAGGCTGCCAAGACCGGACATATTCTGGAGGGATAACAAGCAACAATTGTATGAGCCTTTACTATAAACACCTTAATCCAACCACAATAACGATCAGAACATTTTCAGTTGTCTTGCAATTATCAATAGGGATTACATAAGTGTATAAGGGCCTATGTAAGGAGTATGTTTTCTCTGTTAAGTTTTATAAAAATCCTTAACCACTGTAAATTGGAGGTGCGTCATTTTTCCATCTCACTAGTGTAGACTTATTAAAGACAACTCCCCCTCCAAAATACAAAGTGCCCACATGTAATGTATAACAAATGCAGGGGGACACAAATTAGTAACCCTGCGACGTTTAGACAAAAGCTGGAGAATCATGGTCATTCCTGCAGTGCTACAGAGCCGACTACACTACAGTTCAATACAATTCAATACAATACACTTCAATAGAGCTCTACTGGATGGCTGAGACCAGACTAATTCAGCTTCAAGCAACAGTGATGCTTCCTGGTAGGACTCTATGAATTTGCTATAGTGGTGAGACTTAAGGGGGGTACACACGGAGCGATAATCTAAGCAATCTGACTAGATTGCTTAGATTTTCAGCAACATCGCTCCGTGTGTAGCCCCCTCAGCGATAGCGATGCGCGGCCCCGCACATCGCTATCGCTGCTGCTAGATTGGCCTGCATGCAGGCCAATCTAGCGGGTCGCTCACTTCACCCGCTGGGTGAAGTGAGCGCCCCCCCGTCTCCCCCCGCACGCTCAGCACAGATCGCGCTGTGCTGAGCGCCGGGAGAGATGTGTGCTGAGCGGTTCGCTCAGCACACATCTCTCCCAAATCGGGCCGTGAGTACTGGCCTTTAGCTGATTAAGGAGGGGCCCACTAAAGGGAAACATATGCCTTAGTGCTTCACTGTCCCAGCAATGTTATTTTATCGGATACACTGCATACCTCCCAACATGACCTTCTCCAGGAGGGGCACAATGCTCTGCTCCTGGACTTTTCTCTTAATTTATGATTGCTGGCACCTGTGCTGAAACATCTTTCTTATCCATTAACCTGTTCAAAGCAGGTGCCAGCAATCATAAATGAAGAGAAAAGTCCAGAAGCACCTGGAAAGGGCGATGTTGGGAGGTAGGAGATTGGATCCTGCAATTAACTGAACAGGAATTTCTATTTTTCAACAATCCCTTCCATTCAATTACTATACATTTTTATTTTACATTTTTAAATACAACTCATTCTATTTAGTTACTTCTCATTTGAAATTTCTAATATTAAATACATTAATTTATACAACAGTATGCATGCTTGAAATAATTTGTCTAAATGAAGCAGGGGCGTTAGTGGAAAAGTATTGGTTAATGTCATTATTACAACTCACTCATCAACCTAAAGTGATTTTAAAGGCCAGGGCTGGTGTACTGAGTAGGTCTCTAATGAAGGCTTGTGCTTTACTGTGCTAAATAACGATGTGACTTATGTTATGCAGTACAGAATAAATAAAAGCACGTCTTTCGCACAGCTTGTCGCTTTTGTTGTTTAGTTTAGCGTATATTTATGTGCACAACAATTACTTGTTTCTTCTGCTGTGTGGAACGGCACACAAGTCAGGTGACAATACCACCCACTTCCCATTTTGGACTTTTCTCACCCCACTTAAATTGAGCTTTTCAAAATTTGTCCTATTCATTTGACCATTACCAAGAAAAGTTAAAGGGTTAATTATACTGCCTCATGTTTACATTTTATATACACATGTGGACAAATTTGTTGGTACCCTTCCATGAAAAAGAAAAACCCATATTTTCCACTGAAATAACTTTACAAATTGTCATCCAGCATTGTTTATTCCATAGTTAATAGGAATCAGACTTTGCATTAGATTTGTGATTCAATAGAATATTTTTTTTAAAATAAACCACTGAAAATGACATGGACAAAAAATATTTTGTTGAGGCAATTACAGCAAACAAGCGTTTTCTATAGCTCTCCTTGGGGCAGATGTATTAACCTGGAGAATGCATAAGGAAGTGATAAACCAGTGACATGTGCAAGGTGATAAAGGCACCAGCCAATCAGTTCCAATATGTAAAATAACAGTTAGGATCTGATTGGCTGGTGCCTTTATCACCTTTCACATATCACTGGTTTATCACTTCCTTATGCCTTCTACAGGTTAATACATCTGCCCGAATTGAGACTTCTGTCAGCAGGTAGTTTGTCCCACTCTTCCTGAGCAAACTGCTCCAGCTGTGTCTCAGGTTTGATGGGTTCCTTCTCCAGACAGCATTTTTCAGCTCTTTCAATAAAATTCAGATCAGGGCTCACAGAAGGCCACTTCAGAACAGTCCAATGTTCTGTTCTTATCCATTCTTGGATGCTTTTAGCTGTGTGTTTTTGGGTTATTATCTTTTTGGTGGACCCATGACTTGTGACTGCGCTGCCTTGATAGTCTTAATAATTCATTGTGCCCTGCATAGATTTAAGGAACCCAGTGCCAGATGCAGCAAAGCAGCCCCGAAACATAACCAAGCCTCATCCATGTTTCACAGCTTCACTGTTTTATCTGTGAACATAGAGCTAATGTGACTTGCCAAAAAAGTCCAGTTTTGACTCATCTGCCCAAAGGACATTCTTCCCAGACGCACTGTGTTAATATGTTAATATGCATTTTAGAAAATTTCAGTTTGGATTTTTATGCTGTTTTTTTTTTTTTTTTTAATAGTTGAGTCCTCCTGGGTCTTCTTCTAAGGAGCCCATGGCATTCAAAAAGCATTGGATGGTGCAATCGGACACTCAGATATGTTGGAGTTCAGCTTTTCCTCACTATCCATTTCAACTCTTGCAGCTGCATCCAGAGGGGTTACTACAGTCCCATGGACTTTAAATTCTTAATAATATTTGCAATTGTGGTCACAGGAACATCAGTCTTCTTGTACATGGTCTTATAGCCTTTACCTTTACATGTTTGTCTATAATTTTCTTCTGATCTCCTCAGACATCTCTCTCCTTTACTTTCTATGGCTCATGTTCAGTGTGGTGCACATGATGATACCAAAAAGCAGTGACTACTTTTCTACATTTAAATACATTGGGGGGGTATTCAATTGTTTGAAAAGTCAGTTGGGTGTCTGTTTTTTCCTATCTAATAGACAGGAAAAATAGACACCCAACCGACTTTTCAAACAATTGAATTCCACCCACTGAATGACTGATTAGACGATTGAAGACATGTGTGAACTAACTCAAGAAAGGAATTAGTTTGAAATATCACTATAATCCAATTGTTTATTATCTTTTCTAAAGGGTACCAACACATCTGTCTAATCTATTTTAGAATATCTTTGGAGAATAAGCAATAATTTATCTATTTTCACAGTTTATTTGATGTATTCTATGACATAGCAAAGGCATACAGGTACACATAAGATAATAGCTTATCTTATGGAGGAATGAAGCACTGTTTCAATGAGCTGTAAGGGTACCAACAAATTTGTTGACATCTGTATATGTGGAATTTTTGATCATACATACTGTTATGGAACTTTTTTTACAGAACACTTGGGATTGAGTTATTTGGAGCACAATGCATAAAATCAAGTGAAGACAATTAAATGGTGCCATAAAAAGTACAAAACGCTACTCTGGGCGTTCCCTTCTCATTATCTTATCTATCAGTGCTTCTCACAGTGGGGCAAATGCAGAGTTGTAAGTAAATCAAGCAGACACTGTTTAAAAGAAGTGTGCATGGAAAAAATATAGAAAACAGGAGCTGCTTTATGTCAAGTCACTAATGCGTAAGTGAAACAATATGTGAAACACAGAGGTATAGGATACAACAGTGGTTCTCAAACTCGGTCCTCAGGACCCCACACAGTGCATGTTTTGCAGGTAACCCAGCAAGTGCACAGGTGTATTAATTACCCACTGACACATTTTAAAAGGTCCACAGGTGGAGCAAATGATTTCACTTTCGATTCTGTAAGGAGACTTGCAAAACATGCACTGTGTGGGGTCCTGAGGACCGAGTTTGAGAACCTGTGGGATACAACATAGGGATAGCAGCTGTATGGTACAGTAGTCACCTGTACTAATATATTGCAAAATAAGAATAACATAGGAACACAGCGCATAAATACTGTATTTAGAAGCTGTGTGATTAAAAACGGCAGTTTGATGAAACAGATATAAATACATCACATACAAATACATAATACCATATTAAAAGGAAAATAAATCTGAAAATAAACATGAAATCAGACAATATGTGTATTGCTTAAATAAGGGAAAAAGAGGGTGTCCTGAGAATAACTAGATAGTAAGGTCCACGAAAAGCTATGAAAACAAATTGGAAGGATATATTTACCAGTTACTGGGGAATTAAAGGATATATTTACCAGTTACTGGGGAATGGAAGGATATATTTACCAGTTTCAATTAAAGGACCTCCTGCAATGTGCACTGAGTCCAGGATGTAGTGCAGTGTAGCGGAATGTCTGATGCAATATGGAGTACGCGATAAGTTCACTAAGATGAGCATCTGATGAAGCTGACGTCAGCAAAACAAATTGCACCACAATAATGTATACCAACTTCAGGTCTCCTGCAGATTTCATGCCTGATTCCTTCATCCAGCTCTTCTAATGAATTTGTGTCTGGTCCTAGCCTTTATCAAAATCATTATCAGTTTGAGGTAGGTGGTCACTCGTTTCCCTTCACAGGGAATATATATATATTAAATGGTAGATAGAGTTCATTACAAGGGTACATTCATCATAGATGAAAATAAGTCCTGGTGCATCAGAATCCTGTTTCTTTCTTCTACCTTCACAGGAGAGTTAAGACAATGGACATTAAATGACACAATGGAGGTGATTCAGGCCTGGTTGCAGTATTGTGAAGAACGTAAGGTACCTATGTTTGGTACATTGCTCATGCGCCGGACCCATGCTGCACATGTGCAGTAAGGGTCCTGCAACCAGGGTCGCAGTAAGGCTGCAGACATCAGTCTGCAGCCCTTTGGGGGTGGAAAGGGGGTGGTGATACTCTCCGTTTGCCAAATAGGGGGCGCGTCACTGCAGTTTTGTTGGAGTGCCTAGGTCGGGTCTCCATCTTCCAATATAGCTTCCCTGGCCTCAGCGACGGAGCTGCGGCTGCTGGTCTGTGTACTCTGAGGGTCACTCAGCCAACCAATGGTGTTGCAGGTGATCCGATGCTGTGTCCTCTGACGCAGCACTAGATCACACATGCATGTAGGAGGCGTCTACTCATACCAGACACCTCCTGCTGCATTACCGCATGTAAGCATCGCTGCTGATTCCAAAGAAGCAGCAACTATGCTTAATACAACCGCACCTGAGCAGGCCCAATATGCACATAAGAGTGTATGCAGGTGGTCAGGGACTATCAGAGACGCTAGGCATTACCCAATAACAATCTTACAGAAGCAGTATCAATCACTAGACATATCTAATAACTAATGTCACCCATGCCTGAGTTTTCCTCACTAAAAACAAACAGGTTAAAAAAGCAGTAAACCAGTGTTTAAGTAGAATTGGTGCCAGCAGAAAAGTAAAATGTACAACAAAACTAAAATGCTCCAATAAATTCCATACAAATAACATGGGAAAAGGAATGCGCCACAACAGGCACAAACAGAACTATATAGACTACAGCGTAATGGAGAACAAAGCAATTACAGTAGGTACGAGCCAGAAACAAGGTGAGAAACTCTTGAGGTTCCTTAACAGGGACCAGATGGGTATCCCACTATCAGTCAACCTCCCGAGAACGACACCCCAGTAGTAGCAGAGGTAAAACAAAAAGTATGGGACACAGTAAAGGCCAGTCCTGGAGAGACACAGCCGAGATGAAGATGACTGCTGAAATCCAGGAGCACCAATGGGACACACAACCCTCCCAAGACCACCAATGAAAAGGCCGGCTGCTCATGTTACCAGAGCAAGATGTCACCTCAGATGGGGGCAGTGTGCAGAAACACTGAGAACCTGCTCCAACCACTAGTCCATGAGCTAGGAAGGGGGTGATGAGGATGAGGTGGTAGTCTACATCTATAGTGCTCCAAGTTGAACGGCACTATGCAAGTGAGATATGTTTTTATTTTTCAACGGTATTTCATGGTTAAAATAAATATGACTCAAATGAATGACTAGAAGTTATTAAGACAGATGAGTTAACTAAAAAAATGGGAAAGAAAAAAATATATCACTGAATAAAATTAATAATCACTCGGTAGGCACTGGTAGTATTCATAGAGAAACAAAAACTTGGTTGTTTTTTCCCCCTCTGAGTTTGGCGCGCAATTGCGAACTGAGAATGGGGAAATGTGTCAAACCTTCCAAAGAGGACAAGTGAAGAAGTTGCCCTTTGTAACCAGTCAGATTCTAGCTGTCATTTATCTAGTACAATCTCTAAAATGTTAGCTACTGTAGAATCAGATGGGTTGCTGTGAACAATGCCTCCACTTGTCCTCTTTATAAGGACTGATAAATCTCCTATATCACCACTCTCATGGAAAGCAACAGCATGCCCATCACAGAGAGTGGTGTTTGTAATTTTGTAGAAAACCTATCAAAGTGCAGCACAGTGACACGGCACAGAAACAGTTGCATGTTCTAGCAATGCTGTAAATATCTATACAACCATATTACTACACACATTTCTCCATCATGGAACATGTTTATATCTATCCAATCAAGAATAATGTTGACTATAACAACACATACCTCCACTTTTGTAACTTTTTTGACACTTTTGACACTTCCTGTACGTTTTGGTGCTTTGTCCACGACATCTTCATCTGACTGTTCGGTTTTAACCTCTGCCTGTTCTCCATCGGACTTCACACTGTGTCTTTGTTCCTCAGAAACTAGCCAAGTGGATGGGGCTGTATACAAAGAGCAGAGGTTTACACTTGGCGGCAATACAAAGACATGGGATTGGGATACAGCTGCTTTGACAGTTTCTAAGCAAACATAAGGAAAATGGGCCTAATTCATGTTTGTACACTATAGATGTTTACCACACAAGGGAGGCATTAACAGGGAGTTTATGGGAAGTGCTTGGGAAAACGCAGGCGTATTACGGCTATTTTTGGGGCATGTATCTGCTGATGGTTGCGTAGCCATAGACCAACCCTTAGCCCTGATGTTCATTGTTGTTTCGTACAGACTGTGAATGTGTACGCAATTACAAATGTGTTTCAAATTGCTACGGTGAGCATCTTTTTTCATTCACTTGCTAACATTAGCAGCTCCATAGCCTAGAAAATCGCAATTACAATTTGTGTACCAACATGAATTAGGGCCAATGACAGAACTAGCAACGGGGGGTCACACACGCGCGGTTAAATTAAAGATTTTAGGGAAAATCAGACTTGCTCTAGGGGTGTGTGATAAAAATAAATAAAAAAGACAATAATTTCTCATTTTTGGTCCAATACTTGAATAGGAAAACACTTGCAGGGGTGCCTTAAATTGGTGGTCCAGGACCAATTCCAATTATTTATGGTCCATGTGATAGGCAAAACCAGTGCTGACAATTATATTAATATGATACCTCACCACATAACTAAGCCTATGTATGACATATAAACACAATTTAATTAATTAAAACGTTTTTTTCTCTCTAAATCTATCAATTAGAAACCTTTGGCCTAGGGGTGCCGTGAAAAAACATTCTGATAGTCTAGGGTGCCGTGATTCAAAAATGTTTGGGATCCACTGCTCTACATAAAGAGGATCTGTTTAAAATGAACCTGTTTAAAGGTTCAAAAAGTATCTTGTGATATGGTAAGGATGTCAGGTGGAGGGCTATATTTACTTTATCCCATAATTCACAATTGACTTTGCTCTCTCAATTCGCTTTACGTTTTTTATTTATTTCTCATTAAAATTAGTAGTACAAATGTAAGGAAATAAACAAATAAATAAATAAATACATGGAATATAAAATGTGCGCTGTAAACTTACACAGTATCCATGAAAGCAGAAAAAAAGACAAATAATGATATTGATGACTCTTTCTGATCAGGAGGAGCTTAATGTAGCAAGAGTAAATAACAATAACAACTGCCCATTCAATAGGAGCAAAATGCAGCCATAGTAAATAACAGTAACAGACAAATAACTGCCCAATCAATAGTAGAATTATGTAGCCAAAGAAAATACCAATAATATAAGGACATTTTCTAAGAGTAAAATATTGCTTAAGGCTTATCCAATAACAAAAATCCATAATAATCCAATTGAAATCAGATCATTTATGAACATGTTGGTTAATGCAGTCAGAAGATTACTGTGGATGAATCCAATGGGTCTCTATGTGTTGTCACATTCTGACTGTACCAACAGATCCTTGTTATTCCAGGAACTACCTAAGAGACAATGAATACAACCTCATTGGTGTTCATTCCGAGTTGATCGCTAGCTGCATTCGTTCGCTGCGCAGTGATGAGGCAAAAAAACGGCACTTCTGCGCATGCGTATGCGGCGCAATGCGCACTCGCAACGTACTATTACAACGAACGATGTAGTTTCACACAGGGTCTAGCGAAGCTTTTCAGTCGCACTGTTGGCCGCAGAGTGATTGACAGGAAGTGTGCGTTTCTGGGTGTCAACTGACCGTTTTCAGGGAGTGTTCGAAAAAACACAGGCATGCCAGGAAAAACGCAGGCGTGGCTGGGCGAACGCAGGGCGTGTTTGTGATGTCAAAACAGGAACTGAACAGTCTGAAGTCATCACAAGCACTGAGTAGGTTTTGAGCTACTCTAAAACTGCACTAAAAAACTTTGCCACCGCTCTGCGATCCTTTCGTTCGCACTTCTGCTAAGCAAAAATACACTCCCAGTGGGAGGCGGCATAGCGTTTGCACGGCTGCTAAAAACTGCTAGCGAGCGAACAACTCGGAATGACCACCATAGTCCTCTTTGGGATTAGTGGTTTTGAGCAATTTAACAAACTCTGGAAATCATAGCTTTATTTAGATTGTTAACAGCAGCAGCTTCTCCAATGTAAAGAGCATCACCAGAGAGTAGAGGGATCTCTTCTGATCCCTCTCCTCCTTCCTATTCAGCATGGGTCCATGAGCAGACCTAAGGTCATAGATGCACAAGGAAGCAATGGGGACAGGATGCAGAAGTGGAATCTTTCGCCAATGCAATCAACGGCGATAGTCATTTTTACACTTCTAGAGGACAGCTTCTTGACGGAGCAGATGTCCCTACATGAGTAAAATGTTAAATAACTCCCTAATTACACCTCTTATAGCTGCTAATAGTTGCAAAAAGTGATGTTGGTTATCAGGCAAAAAAGGGGGTTTTAAACAGATTCCTTAGATCCTTTTTGATGCTTTACTGGCAGAAAGCACTTGGTGGAATGGACAGACTCCTCTGCACGGAGTATCTGTAAGCTATACTGAAGCAGGTATCCGGATAATAGGTCAACAGTCACTAGGCCAACCATTACTGGTCAACACTGTCAAAAGGTCGACATTGTCAAAAGATCGACATGGCAATGGTCGACACAGGAAAGGGTCGACATGGTTTTTTTTTGTTATTTTCAACTTTTTCATACTTTACCATCCACGTGGACTACGATTGGTAATAGTAACCCACAGTATGGCGAGTTAAGAGAGACATGCAAGGGAATGCGGTGCGCTAACTGGAGTTCCTGGTTCTTTTACGGAGAAGATGACACAAAAAATATATATTAAAAAACTCGTGTCGGCCTTTTTTTTTTTTTACTGAGTCAACCTTTTCTGTGTCAACCTTTTTACCATGTCGACCTGGTGCATGTCGACCTTTTGGGGTCTACCTAGACACTATCGACCTTTTTCAGGTTGACCCATTGTTCCATAACGGGATCAGTATGAATTACCGATGGCCGGGATGCCGGCTGTTAGTATACAGACAACAGCATCCTAGCCGTCAGTATTCCAGCAGCAGGGCGAGCGCTAGAATGCCCTTTGCGGGCTTGGTGGCTCGCTGCACGTGCCACAAGCTCTATTCCCACTCTGTGGGTGTCGTGAACACCCAGGAGTGGTAATAGCACCTGTGAGCTGGGATTCCGGCTGGCATCATTGTCAGCAGTCGGGATTCCGGCGTCAGTATCCTGTCCGCCGGGATCCTGACTGCGGGCAATTTAACTGTATCCCTCCATAACCACTGGATCAGAACACAGCTTATTTGGTCATTTGGACAAGCCCTGAATCTAAGCAAATAAAGGCTGCACTGAATGCCAGTAACTGTTTCAGATATCAAGATATTAACATTACTATGGTGAATGACAGTAGCAGAAACACAAATACTAAATCAATAGCGAGCGCTGTGCAAAGGGAAAAGATATTATGTTCTATATTTAATGGTTATTTGTAAAACAGTCTGAGGAAAGTTCTCTATCTGTCCTTGCAGCAGCGTTTCTAGAGAGGAGGGGACCCGTGTGCAGACTCCATGTGTGGGCCCCCTCCTCTCCTGTAGCCATCACCGCTGCTGTCCGCCGCTCTCAGCGTCGAGACTCTGGCACAGTGCCAGAGTCTACAGCGCATGCACAGGACTCCGAAAAATGGGCGCTGCACCATTTTTCCAGAGTCCTGCCAGAGTCTCTAGAGCTCAGTGTGCTAGCAGCGGCGGTGATGGCTACGGGAGAGGAGGGGGCCCACACACAGTCACCGATGGACGCTGGACAGGTAAGTATAGAAGAAATGGGTGCAGTGTGTGCGGTGTGGGCCCCCTCTGGACCCAGGGGCCCGTGTGCACCACACACACTGCACCCATTCTAGATACACCAGTGTGTCCTTGCATACTGTGGGCCTGATTCAGTTGTATGCTAATGCACCGCAGATGGATGTGAGAAAATATGCTAATTGAACAACCACTGGGATTTGTATAGAGACGCCCACTGGAGCCTTTGCAGCTGCCCGCAACTGCGTACACATTTGCAGCATCGACAAAGATCTGGAAATAATAGACTCATGGAGTAGGCCCCCACACATCAGCAATCACAATTTATTGACTCACAGATCCTAGAATTTGTTCCCAGATACACTGTTTCCCCAAGATCCATCTGCCTGTACATTACAGATTTTGTTTCAGTGATCAGCAGATTTTTTTCCCATCCAAAATCTGGATCTGCACATCATGAAAGTGCCCATACATCACCTGACTCGATTCTCATTTTACTAGTCACATGTAGAAAATGGAAATAATGCGTTACTACTACCCCTCTTCTACTCTTACACTTAATAACATTACTCTACAACTACAATTACAACTTTTGTTCATAGTTACAATTGGGAAACAAAACAAAGTGTGGCGTCATCCCCCTAAGCATAACCAGCAGTGGGCTCTTGGATCAGGCCATGGTAATAAAAATACAGGGCAAAATACGAATAGGGGCCCCCCCCTATTTTTAGAATAAGCACCACGCTCCACTAGCAGGGGGGTAATGCCACAGCCAGGGGACACACTTGATGGGGTCACCCCCCTCCCCCAACTAGTCAGCCCAGGCCGGGAATTCTTCGGAAAATGGGGACTCCAGGACTGGGCTAAAGCTCAGGGATATCCGGTGGTGGGTGCGAGGTTGATAGCTGACAAAGTGCATGAGGTCCCCCCAAACTACAACCAGTCCCATGCTCATTGAGCAGGACTTGGTTAAATAAATACAGGAAACAAAATGTGTAGGTGTCCCTCATATTTTTAGAACCAGTACCAGGCTCCAATAGTAGGGGGTAATGCCACAGCCAGAGGACACACTTGACAGAGTACCCTATCCAGGTAGAGTATGATATACTGACAGACGGGATTCCGACTGTCAGTATATCCACAGCGGCATCCCGTCTGCCAGAATACTGTGGCTCGCCACAGGTTTTATTCCCACTCAGTTGGTGGCATGGACCCACAAACCGAGTGGGAATTAGGGGAGTGTGTCAGTATGCCAGCCATCAGAAAAATGCCGGCTGTCGGGATTCCGGCATCGGTCTCCTGAATGCCGGCATTTTGACTGCATCCCCCCATCCAAAGCATTCATCTGCCCTAACTGGTCAGCTCAGACCGGGTATTTCTGGGGAAGTGGGGACCAAGAAATGGGTTCCCCCTCTCCTGCCCATGTACTGAAGCCCAGGGATATCCCCCTCACCCCTGGGTGGTCAGATACGAGGTTGATAGCTAATAAAGATAATACGGTTATAAATTATGAATATTGTATTGGTTTAGAAAACTTGATTTACACGTATGGTCATAGGACAGTGGTTCCCAAACTTTTTTGAATCACGGCGCCCTAGAGTAACAGAATTTTTATCACGGCACCCCTAGTCCAAAAGTTTCTAATTGGGAAATGTATAAAAAATATTAAATTAAGTAAATTATGTTTATATGTCATACTTAGGTTCAGTTATGTGGTGAGGGACAAGATTTGCTTCTGTTTGTACACATATTTTATGACTGGCAGCCACAAGTACTAGTTTTTCCTATTACATGGATAATAAATATTTTGAATTGGCCCTGGAGCACCAACCCGAGGCACCCCTGCAAGTGTCCCGCGGCACCCCAGGGTGCCACGGCACACAGTTTGGGAACCACTGTCATAGGATATAGTTAGATTTGTGAAATGAGTGTACAGGAGAATCCTGAACCTCAGGGATCTCTCCCAGACACCCAGAAAAGTGGGTCGTTCTCCTGAAGCGACCTTGCAGCTGCCGGTGCCACCTACTTCATGGACTCATGCCCCGCTTTACAATGGCGGGAATCATGACATTGTATAGGGGGGTGGCTACGATTATGTGATCACAACGTCATAATCCCTGCACCACACACTTGGCAGCACTATTCTCCCCCCTGGGGGGCAGCCAGAAAGCAGATACGCATGGGTATAGATTACTGATGTTTGTTATCCAATAACAATGTGGTCATGTAGAACCTACATGCACAGTAATTAGAAAGTGAAAACAGTGATTATATAGTTTTATTAGCCCTCTGTTATATAAATCAACATTTCTAACCAGTAATGCCAGAACCACTGCAAACACTGTGACTTATGCTGGCCATACATTATGCAATTGTCCTCCCGATCCACAGATTATCGGAAGATCGAGTCAATCTCCTATATAATAGCCCAGATCTGTGACTCTGTGTCTGTGTGTATAACGGTGGGCGTGGCTAGGAGCTCTCATTGGGTTAGCAGCAGGTCTATCACAAATAGTCCACAGCTGATTGGGCGAGAAACGCCATCCCACAGAGGTTACATCCAAAGCGAGGCTCTGCCCTTTGGCTGCTGTGTGTTCCCAGAGCTGGATTAACAATGGGGCTGATGGAGCTGCAGCTCCAGGTCCACACCCCAAAATAGGTCCACTGCATCTGCAGCAACATACCGTCCAACAATTTACACATAAAATAGGAGTTTGGAGAACCAAAAATCGGTACAGACCATAAAAAAAAAAGTACTGTACCTGCCACAAAGGTCCAGCTGGAGGGTATGCCACTGCATCTGCAGCAAGTCTCTGCGCTGTAGATAGGGCACAAAAAAATCCTTTTACTGCAGCGTCCTATGGGGGTCATTCCGACCCATTCGCACGCTGCACTTTTTCGCAGAACTGCGCATGCGCGCGGGCGGCAATGCACAGGCGCGTCACTGCCTGGCGACGGCCGTCGCCGGGCAGCGTCGAGAATAACTAAGAAAACATATGCAGTGGCGAACGCAAGTATATTGACAGTAAGAGGCCGGCCGGAGGCAGGCATGCCCAGCCGTTTCCAGGTAGGGATCCTGACGTCTGCTCCGTCCTGGATGATCGCAGCAGGCGAGTAAGTCCTGAGCTGTGCAGAGACTGCAAAAACTTTTGTTTGTGCAACTCTCTGCACAAGCGTTTGCAGCCCTGCACAGCGATTCCCCCCTCCCCTGTAGGCGGCGACTACCTGATCGCAGCAGTGCTAAAGGTAGCCTGCTAGCGATCAGGTCGGAATGAACCCCTATGTCCTGCTGCCAGTCCACCTGCCCCCTCCGGCATCAACAATCCCCACTCTCTAGCCGCGGCGCAGGTGGAACAAAAGCTGCTGCGACCACCGGCATAGATGTGTATGAAAGCACTGCAGCGGAAGGCTTTCATAGCCCTCCCTGCGCCGCATACTCTGAGCCCCGGAACCTCCTCTGCGCGTGATGTCAAAGAAGTACCTCCCCGCCACAGCCCCGCCCAGATCCCCAGAGGCCCTGACTCCGCAACACAGCACCTGGCCGGCCTGGAAGCCCCAAGATGGCTAATGTAACGGATAGAGTGGGTGATATCATGGAGGTTAATGTCTGGACGCTGAATCAATGTAAAAGGTGACAGTGCAGTGCAATGCAGTGGGTGTGCAGTGTCACTGACACTGCACTGCATTCTCCCCTTTTACATGGATTCCGCAAGTCAATTAGTTCTGCCAGCCAGTCGCTATTGTTAGCGCCGGTGTCCTTACGCGCTAAATAAGCACTAAATAAACTACAGCTCCCTGCATCTTGGGCAGAGGATCACACAAGCAAGCATGGGGCCTCTATTTAATCAGGACACCTCCTGCTGTTTTTGCATATTTTCATATAAACTGCATCAATCTCCTTATCAGGCCCAGAATACATGATGTGCTCTGTATTTAGATGACAATATTTGCATCTTTTTTACAAAAATTAATAATATACTCCCATTTTACAGCCAACTCTGCAGCCGTCCCTTTGTGTTCATTTGCATATGACGCACATTAGCTTTTCTATAGCTTTAATGAATTAATTTATATAATAGATTTATAGATTCATAATTGTGGTAATATTTTTTTTTTTTTAACAATTTTTTATTGAGACATCATGGATTGTTCATACAGAAATAGTGTGAGTACAATGACATTTGCAAATGAAGAGATCATGGGGGTCATTCCGAGTTGTTCGCTCGTTGCCGATTTTCGCTATATTGCGATTAGTTGCTTACTGCGCATGCGCAAGGTTCGCAGAGCGCATGCGCTTAGTTATTTTACACAAAAGTTAGGTATTTTACTCACGGCATAACGAGGATTTTTCATCGTTCTGGTGATCATACTGTGATTGACAGGAAGTGGGTGTTTCTGGGCGTGTGCGAAAAAACGCTGACGTTTCTGGGAAAAACGCGGGGAGTGTCTGGGCGAACGCTGGGTGTGTTTGTGACGTCAAACCAGGAACGAAACTGACTGAACTGATCGCAATGGCTGAGTAGGTCTGGAGCTACTCAGAAACTGCTAAGAAATGTCTATTCGCAATTCTGCTAATCTTTCGTTCGCAATTCTGCTATGCTAAGATTCACTCCCAGAGGGCGGCGGCTTAGCGTGTGCAATGCTGCTAAAAGCAGCTAGCGAGCGAACAACTCGGAATGAGGGCCCATAAGTAAACAATGTACGGTAAATTCTCATAGTGTCATAGTAAAAATACAATAGATGATACACAGTATATGATCATTCATTAAAGTCACTCGTGTTGTAGAGATTAATACAAGAAGCATTGAGGGGAGCCGCCAACAACCTCCAGCCCTCAAACCAAAGATATAGGCAGATCTTGTATAGCCAATCTAGTCAGGTACCACGTGGTGTTCTTTAGACTATGGTAAATTTGTAATCGTGTGGTGAGAGATAGACTGGAAATATATGAATCCCATAAAGTGAAAAAACGACCCACTTGTTTACCCTTATCCACAATTGCCTCCACCCAGTACATCCGGAATAGGTGATGAAATTTAGTCAGAAATAGAGGTATCTGTGGAGGTGTGTTATCTATCCAAACTTGAAGTATCGTCTTTTTCCCCGCTGCACTAAGGGCTACCAGCAGTGTTTTACACTCTGATGGCATCCGGAGATTAGGATCGATGATACCTAAAATCGCCCATTCGGGGGTAAATGGCACAAAATGTATTAGTTTAGCTTTGGCGTATCTTCTAATGAGATGCCAAAAGTACTGCACAATGGGACATGCCCATAAGCAATGGTAGGTATCTGCCTCACTCTGGTGGCATTTTGGGCATAAATGTGTTTCCGACGTTCTCATATGGAAACGCCGCAATGGGGATAAATAAGTATTGTGATATACATTTAGAAACAATTCGGTGTACATACTTGCCGACAGAACCTTTCGGGAGTATAATAGGGCTTTTTCCAATGTAGGTATAGTCAGTCTAGGAAAATGAGTCAACCATTTGGACATGCCGCCTATTATGGTAGCATGATCTAATATTGTTCTTAGAAACGTATAGTGTATAGATATGGCTTTGTGATTAGGTACAGGGTGTAATAAGAGGTTGTCCAGTGAATTTTTCCAATCACCTTCCGTAAAATATGTGAGGACATGTCTGACATAAAATCGTGTTTGCAAAAATGGCAAGGGAAACGGAGTAACCATGGCGTGTTTTGTAGATACTTCAGAAAAGGTTAGAATGCGGTGATAAAGATGGAAGCCATATTTGTTCATAAGACTCCATTTTATCTGACAAGTTGTTTCAAATTGTTTTTCAGCTTAGAATTGAAACAGGAAAAAGTACAGACACTGCATTTTGTTTGAACCCACATTGTGAAGTTATGACCTTTATCTAAGATATATTTTACGGTAATTTCCTAGCAGAAATATAATGTCAGCAGCTAGACATGTGAGCTTCAAAGGGTATTTGTCAGTTTGCGGTACAGCAGGTGTAAAAATATAACCAGACATATGTAGGTTTCGAAGTTAGCAAAAACCCCATAGTTATTCCACTTAAGAGCACATATAAAAAATATAGATGTTGGCAAACATATTACGTATAAGATAGAAGTTTTATTAGCCAATAGGATTAAGCTTCGTGTCAGGAATTGACGACACGATATGTTAATTGGTATCACTTTATAATGTACTGCTGGTAGGAAATAAAGCTCTCTCTCTGCTCTATTACTTTCCACTATATACACGTGTGGCTAGTTATTACAAAGGTTATTTTGTTGACTGGTCACTGGCTGCAGCCGTGTATGAACCTGATGCTGACTGACTGAATGCGTGCTTGAACTTGGTTAAGCAAAGGGTGCCCTTTCCTGGGCTCCCCTTTATCAATATGGAGGTCCCACCGAGATCCCACATCACCTGTTGAACAGAGGACGACTGAGCGGATGGTTCCTGGACTGAGACTCAAAACCCATGCATGGTACGTAGAGATATTTCTCTGTAGACTCTCATTCCATTAACTATCCAATCTGTTCTGCTGCAAGACAGGCATCGGGATCGTATGCACAAAGTTCACTCAGTAAACAGGTTTTTCTCATTTTCATTCTATCTCTTGCTTATATGTGCTTATATATGTGTTATAAAGGCGTAACAATGAATGAGTGTGGAAGTAAATGGATTCTAAGTATTTAGAGTGTGTCTGCATATAACCAACTGATGGGTTGATAAACCACTGTCTTGTTTTGTCTTATATTGAGAATTAAAACGTAGTTTAAGTTTGTGTTACTGCAGTCTATATGTGTAGGATATTGTAAAAAGACTCTAGAAATAAGTCAGAGTTATTAAACAGACATGTCCCCTTTGTAAGTGTGTAGTACTCTTAGTAAAGGCACACCACGATCAGACATTTTATTTACATTATATTTGTAGTCCAGGAGAATCTCCCCTATTTTCTGAACCTTGGGAAGAAGGATTTGACATTTTTGCACCAGTTTGTTGTCATTTAATTCCTACAGTAAGGGACATTGGAAGGAAGTGGTCTGATATACTGTCTGAATTAAAAGATTCAGAGCAGTATATTGTACACAATATAAGAGTCTAAATTGTACTCACAGTAGAATATCATTGCATCTGACTTGCATACTTTGGTTGTATTATACAGTACGTCCTGTCGCTTTAAAAATTATAGCGTACAGAGTTTAAGAAAAAAAAAAAAAACAGGAACGGAAGCCGTTTAAAAATTTTTTTTTCTCTCTCTTCCGTGAGCTGTAACCACAGACTAGTGTGAGCAGTGAATGCAAGTTAAATTTCCTGTCAGGATTGTGTCTGCATAGTTATCATACATAAGTTAGGAAAAGGATATTCATTTATTTTAAAAGCCATAGTGTATACCGCAGAAGAAGGGGTTTGGGAAAAATTGGTTACAGATCACCTCTGTTTCAGGCAATTTTCCTCACAGTTATATCTCTGAGGATCCGTTAGATCCAGGCTACTGATGTTTCCCGGATTTTATTGAATACTTACTGGCCATAAGTATTGGGAAATACAAATACTTATCCTTCGGATGAAGCACCTCGGAGTGCCATGGACATTATGAAGAATGTACATGGTGAGCATGCTTGAAGGGTATGAGACGATTGTTTCAATGGGCAAAAGTGACTACTAATGGCACTAGACCCGGATAGGTTGAAACAAATTAGAAGTAACCTATGGGAGATATGTGAAGGATAATAATCTGGAACAGAGTCTTGATTTGTGGATTAAAACAGGTAAATTACTTCAGTATAAGAAAAAGTTAGAAGAGTTAGGACAAACTCAAGAACAAATGGCTCTAATTAATATGGATGATTTTAAAGATGCAGACATATCTGGACAGGAAACAATGATACATAGATGTCCCAAGAAAACCAAAGGGTATCCGTACTGGGCATGTCCAAATTGTAGACATTGTAACCCACCAGATGATACACTATGTCCAATTAGTCAAACACCTTGGTCCTATAAATGTAAGCCCTGTAAAGAACCAAATGTTAGGAAATCTGTTAAATCTAAAAAGTTAATCAGTAAATGGTTGCCAGTGTTAAAAAAATAAAAGACCTACTAATTATACCTGAAGATGTGCATGCCACAGACTAATATATTGGTAGACTAAAAATTGTACAGCATGTAATGTCAAGAGACCAAAAATGTCTCCTAACAAAAATTTATGTATGTCTCAAGCTTGGCATCTGCACCTCCAGTGTATAATTTACTTAAGAATTTGGTCCCTGCAAACTATATCCGGTGTACACATAAGATGCTGTCACACCTGGTGTAGCTGCTGACGGACCTAATCCAGTGCGCCAAAAGTTGCGCTGAACCACTGCATGATATAAAAAAATTCAGAACTGTTAACATAACAGTTACAGAACTCCCTGATGTTAAACAACAATTTATGAAGTTCATTAGATATGTAAAAAAAATTAAAAATAATTTAAACCTAAAAATAAAATCCAAAAAGGGTTATAAGTTTTCTGGATCCTGCTTAGTGATGAACAATTGGACTCAGGTGGCATGGAAATGCAAACATAAAACCAGCTGGTGGTAATCTATTCTTGACTTCTTTTTGCCTTCCCATGTGGGCTGGTCTGGTCCGTCATTAGCTAAAACTGGGGTCCAAAAGTCTCAGTTTCAGGCTGCTTTTGTCTCTGGAACTGCATGCTTATCAAATTGTGTAAAGAAATTATTCATAAATTGTAATCAGTGTGTTTGCCCTTTTCTGTCATTTTGTGCCACAGAATAGCAAAATATATAGTCTGCAAATTACATTGGTAAATATGTATTTAATCAGTGGCTACAAATGACTTGTAGACTTCAATGGAAGTGTGTAATATAATGTATTATGTAAGTTCTAATGGTTTATCATTAAACTCCAGCTAACCCCTGTCGGAGTTGGGAGAGTGCAGGCTCACTCTCAGTGTTTTATTTGTGTGTGTAAAATAGTATTCTCTTAATATAAAGTTTCGGATAAGTATAATGAAATGTGTTGTGGCCAAATGAATATTGCCCCAGCCAATAGCAAAGGGCTGTCATAAAACTAAAAATATAACATGTATTTGTATTAAAAAAATCTCCACAGTAAAATTAATATCTCTGTGTCTAAAACAGTAACAGTTCATAGGTAAATAATTAGGAACATGTTACAGATGTAAGAAAATATTTTCTTTAATGTACAGCTCGTTACTGTTCCAGTTACAGTGTGTAATGAAATGTCAGAGAATCAGGAAGTGTTTGGGTAACTAATACAAGGGGTGGGGCCAAGTGATGAGGTAAACTAGGTATGAGAAGTGGGCAGAACTGTAATCAAAGTCCATACCCCTAAAATAGTAGTCTGCCCTCATGATACAATTACATTTACATGGTATAAAATCAAGATTGTAACTGTAAACTGTAACAATGCATAAATAATACCTCTAAAAGATGTTAGGTGAACATACATTAACATTGCATCACTGTTGATGCTTGGCATATAACAGTAAAGGAGGGAGGTTTATTTTAGAAATATCTCTATGACGCACCTTACAACAGCTTAAGTCATTTCTAAAATTAATCACCTATTGTACAAAATACATTCCAAGGGCATCACAGAAAACTAAGTTTTATATGATGCCATCAAAAGAACAACAAGTGTAAGGTATTTTTAAATAAAACCCAAATGTCAAAACTTATTGCTATTCATATATTAAAAAAAAAAAGAAATGTAGGGTACATAGAAATAAGTTACAATATGCACCAGACAAAGTACAATTTCTGGTACACTGCATTTCTGCTTATAGTAAGCATATCACTACAAAAAGGAGGAAAATTATTTCAAAAGTTAAACCTCCTCAAACTCATATCCTTTTAGGACTGATCACTTATTGCAAAGAGTGAATTGTAGGCGCATCACAAAAACTACTAGTGTTATATGATGCCCTAAAGGGACAAAATGCACAAGGTGCATTACTCATAACACAAGAACAGCTAAATGCTTTTTGTCAGCTAAAAACAAACATAATATCAGCACCAGCACTGGGACTTCCTGATTATGCAAGGCCTTTCAATTTGTTTTGTTGTGAAATTTCAGGCCATAAAAAAAAAATAAGAATTTACTTACCGATAATTCTATTTCTCGTAGTCCGTAGTGGATGCTGGGGACTCCGTCAGGACCATGGGGTTTAGCGGCTCCGCAGGAGACAGGGCACAATAATAAAAGCTTTAGGATCAGGTGGTGTGCACTGGCTCCTCCCCCCATGACCCTCCTCCAAGCCTCAGTTAGGATACTGTGCCCGGACGAGCGTGCATAATAAGGAAGGATATTGAATCCCGGGTAAGACTCAAACCAGCCACACCAATCACACCGTACAACCTGTGATCTGAACCCAGTTAACAGTATGATAACAACGAAGGAGCCTCTGCAAAGATGGCTCACAACAAGAATAACCCGATTTTTGTAACAATAACTATGTACAAGTATTGCAGACAATCCGCACTTGGGATGGGCGCCCAGCATCCACTACGGACTACGAGAAATAGAATTATCGGTAAGTAAATTCTTATTTTCTCTAACGTCCTAAGTGGATGCTGGGGACTCCGTCAGGACCATGGGGATTATACCAAAGCTCCCAAACGGGCGGGAGAGTGCGGATGACTCTGCAGCACCGAATGAGAGAACTCCAGGTCCTCCTCAGTCAGGGTGTGCCCCTGACCAAGTAGCATCTCGGCAAAGTTGTAAAGCCGAGACCCCTCGGGCAGCCGCCCAAGATGAGCCCACTTCCTTGTGGAATGGGCTTTTACTGATTTTGGCTGTGGCAAGCCTGCCACAGAATGTGCAAGCTGAATTGTACTACAAATCCAGCGAGCAATCGTCTGCTTAGAAGCAGGAACACCCATCTTGTTGGGTGCATACAGGCTAAACAGCGAGTCAGATTTTCTGACTCCAGTCGTCCTGGAAACATATATTTTCAGGGCCCTGACAACGTCAAGTAACTTGGAGTCCTCCAAGTCCCTAGTAGCCGCAGGTACCACAATAGGTTGGTTCATGTGAAAAACAGAAAACACCTTAAGGAGAAATTGAGGACGAGTCCTCAATTCTGCCCTGTCAGAATGAAAAATTAAGTAAGGGCTTTTATATGATAAAGCCGCCCATTCTGACACACGCCTGGCTGAAGCCAGGGCTAATAGAATCTTCACCTTCCATGTGAAATATTTTAATTCCACAGTGGTGAGTGGATCAAACCAATGTGACTTTAGGAAACTCAAAACAACATTGAGATCCCAAGGTGCCACTGGGGGCACCAAAGGAGGCTGTATATGCAGTACCCCTTTTACAAACGTCTGAACTTCAGGCACTGAAGCCAGTTCTTTCTGGAAGAAATTCGACAGGGTCGAAATTTGAACCTTAATGGACCCTAATTTTAGGCCCATAGACAGTCCTGTTTTCAGGAAATGTAGGAAACGACCCAGTTGGAATTCCTCTGTAGGGACCTTCTTGGCCTCACACCACGCAACATATTTTCGCCAAATGCGGTGAAAATGTTTTGCGGTTACATCCTTCCTGGCTTCGACCAGGGTAGGGATGACTTCATCTGGAATGCCCTTTCAGGATCCGGCGTTCAACTGCCATGCCGTCAAACGCAGCCGCGGTAAGTCTTGGAACAGACAAGGCCCCTGCTGGAGCAGGTCCTCTCTTAAAGGTAGAGGCCACGGTTCTTCCGTGAGCATCTCTTGAAGTTCCGGGTACCAAGTCCTTCTTGACCCATCCGGAACCACGAGTAGCGTTCTTACTCATCTCCTTCTTATGATTCTCAGTACTTTTGGTATGAGATGCATAGGAGGGAACACATACCCTGACTGGTACACCCACAGTGTTACCAGAGCGTCCACCGCTATTGCCTGAGGGTCCCTTGACCTGGCGCAATATCTGTCTAGTTTTTTGTTCAGGCGGGACGCCATCATGTCCACCTTTGGTTTTTCCCAACGGTTTACAATCATGTGGAAGACTTCCCGCTGAAGTCCCCACTCTCCCGGGTGGAGGTTATGCCTGCTGAGGAAGTCTGCTTCCCAGTTTTCCACTCCCGGAATTAACACTGATGAGAGTGTTATCACATGATTTTTCGCCCAGCGAAGAATCCTTGCAGTTTCTGCCATTTCCCTCCTGCTTCATGTGCCGCCCTGTCTGTTTACGTGGGCGACTGCCGTGATGTTGTCCCACTGGATCAATACCGGCTGACCTTGAAGCAGAGGTCTTGCTAAGCTTAGAGCCTTGTAAATTGCCCTTAGCTCCAGTATATTTATGTGGAGAGAAGTCTTGATCACACTCCCTGGAAATTTTTTCCTTGTGTGACTGCTCCCCAGCCACTCAGGCTGGCATCCGTGGTCACCAGGACCCAGTCCTGAATGTCGAATCTGCGGCCCTTTCATAGATGAGCACTCTGCAGCCACCGCAGAAGAAAACACCCTTGTCCTTGGAGACAGGGTTATCCGCTGATGCATCTGAAGATGCGATCCGGACCATTTTCCCAGCAGATTCCACTGAAAGGTTCTTGCGTGAAATCTACCGAATGGGATCGCTTTGTAAGAAACCACCATTTTTCACAGGACCCTTGTGCAATGATGCACTGATACCTTTCCTGGTTTTAGGAGGTTCCTGACTAGCTCGGATAACTCCCTGGCCTTCTTCTCCGGGAGAAAACATCCTTTTCTGGACTGTGTCCAGAATCATTCCTAGGAACATTAGACGTGTCGTCGGAAAAGCTGCGATTTTGGAATATTTAGAATCCACTCGTGCTGTCGTAGAACTACTTGAGATAGTGCTACTCCGACCGCCAACTGTTCTCTGGACCTTGCCCTTATCAGGAAAGCGTCCATATTTCTTTTAGGAAGAATCATCATTTCGGCCATTACCATGGTAAAGACCCGGGGTGCCGTGGACAATCCAAACGGCAGCGTCTGAACTGATAGTGACAGTTCTGTACCACGAACCTGAGATACCCTTGGTGAGAAGGGCAAAATTTGGACATGTAGGTAAGCGTCCCTGATATCCAGTGACACCATATCGTCCTGGTTCGCTATCACTGCTCTGAGTGACTCCATCTTGATTTGAACCCTTGTATGTAATTGTTCAAATCTTTTAGATCTCACCGAGCCGTTTGGCTTCAGTACCACAATATAGTGTGGAATAATACCCCTTCCCTTGTTGTAGGAGGGGTACTTTGATTATCACCTGCTGGGAATACAGCCTGTGAATTTTTTCCCAATACTGCCTCCCTGTCGGAGGGAGACGTTGGTAAAGCAGACTTCAGGAACTTGTGAGGGGAAGACGTCTCGAATTTCCAATGTACACCTGGGATACTACGTGTAGGATCCAGGAGTCCACTTGCGAGTGAGCCCACTGCGTGCTGAAACTCTTGAGATGACCCCCCACCGCACCTGAGTCCGCTTGTATGGCCCCAGCGTCATGCTGCGGACTTGGCAGAAGCTGTGGAGGACTTCTGTTCCTGGGAATGGGCTGCCTGCTGCAGTCTTCTTCCCTTTCCTCTAACCCTGGGCAGATATGACTGGCCTTTTGCCCGCCTGCCTTTATGGGTACGAAAGGACTGAGACTGAAAAGACTGTGTCCTTTTCTGCTGAGATGTGACTTGGGGTAACAAAAGTGGATTTTCCAGCTGTTGCCATGGCCACCAGGTCCGATGGACCGCCCTTTTATACGGCAATACTTCCATGTGCCGTCTGGAATCTGCATCACCTGACCACTGTCGTGTCTATAAACATCGTCTGGCAGATATGGACATCACATCTACTCTTGATGCCAGAATGCAAATATCCCTCTGTGCATCTCGCATATATAGAAATGCATCCTTAAAATGCTCTATAGTCAATAAAATATTGTTCCTGTCAAGGGTATCAATATTTTCAGTCAGGAAATCCGACCAAGCCCCCCCAGCGCTGCACATCCAGGCTGAGGCGATTGCTGGTCGTAGTATAACACCAGTATGTGTGTATATACTTTTTAGGATATTTTTCAGCTTCCTATCAGCTGGCTCCTTGAGGGCGGCCGTATCTGGAGATGGTAACGCCACTTGTTTTTATAAGCGTGTGAGCGCCTTATCCACCCTAAGGTGTGTTTTCCAACTCGCCCTCACTTCTGGCGGGAAAGGGTATACCTCAAATAATTTTCTATCGGAGGAAACCCACGTATCATCACACACTTTAATTTATCTGATTCAGGAAAAACTACAAGTAGATTATTCCCACCCTACATAATACCCTTATTTGTGGTACTTGTAGTATCAGAAATATGTAACACCTCCTTCATTGCCCTTAACATGTAACGTGTGGCCCTAAAGGAAAATACGTTTGTTTCTTCACCGTCGACACTGAAGTCAGTGTCCGTGTCTGTGTCTGTGTCGACCAACTGAGGTAAATGGGCGTTTTTACAAGCCCCTGACGGTGTCTGAGACGCCTGGACAGGTACTAATTTGTTTGCCGGCCGTCTCATGTCGTCAACCGACCTTGCATCGTGTTGACATTATCACGTAATTCCTAAATAAGCCATCCATTCCGGTGTCGACTCCCTAGAGAGTGACATCACCAATACAGGCAATTTGCTCCGCCTCCTCACCAACATCGTCCTCCTACATGTCGACACACACGTACCGACACACAGCACACACACAGGGAATGCTCTGATAGAGGACAGGACCCCACTAGCCCTTTGGGGAGACAGAGGGAGAGTTTGCCAGCACACACCAAAAACGCTATAATTATACAGGGACAACCCCTTATACAAGTGTTTTCCCTTATAGCATTTTCACATATGTAATCATATCGCCAAATAAGTGCCCCCCCTCTCTGTTTTAACCCTGTTTCTGTAGTGCAGTGCAGGGGAGAGCCTGGGAGCCTTCCTCACAGCAGAGCTGAGCAGGAAAATGGCGCCGTGTGCTGAGGAGAATAGGCCCCGCCCCCTAAAACGGCGGGCTCTTCTCCCGGAGTTTGTGAGATCTGGCAGGGGTTAAATACATCCATATAGCCTCAAGGGCTATATGTGATGTATTTTAGCCATAAAAAAGGTATAATACATTGCTGCCCAGGGCGCCCCCCCCAGCGCCCTGCACCCTCAGTGACCGCTGGTATGAAGTGTGCTGACAACAATGGCGCACAGCTGCAGTGCTGTGCGCTACCTTATGAAGACTGAAAGTCTTCTGCCGCCTGTTTCCGGACCTCTGGACCTCTTCAACTTCGGCATCTGCAAGGGGGGTCGGCGGCACGGCTCCGGGACGAACCCCAGGGTGAGACCTGTGTTCCGACTCCCTCTGGAGCTAATGGTGTCCAGTAGCCTAAGAAGCAAATCCATCCTGCACGCAGGTGAGTTTACTTCTCTCCCCTAAGTCCCTCGTAGCAGTGAGCCTGTTGCCAGCAGGACTCACTGAAAATAAAAAACCTAACTTAAACTTTTATTCTAAGCAGCTCAGGAGAGCCACCTAGATTGCACCCTTCTCGGCCGGGCACAAGAATCTAACTGAGGCTTGGAGGAGGGTCATGGGGGGAGGAGCCAGTGCACACCACCTGATCCTAAAGCTTTTATTATTGTGCCCTGTCTCCTGCGGAGCCGCTAAACCCCATGGTCCTGACGGAGTCCCCAGCATCCACTTAGGACGTTAGAGAAATAAAAAAAAATATTAACGCAGGTACATGGTGACAAACAGCGACCCCTAGCGTATTACTCAGTACAGTTAGACCCAGTCATACGGGCAGCACCAACATGTGTCAAGTCAGTAGCAGCAGCAGCGTTATTGTTAGACAAAGCTGCTGATATTGTTCTGGGTCATCCCTTAACTGTACAGGTGCCTCACTCAGTGACTGAAATTCTGAACCAAGCGCAGACTAAACATTTATCTGCTGCTAGACTAACCAAATATGAAGTAGCATTGCTTACACCATCCAATGTCACTATCAAGCGTTGTACTTCTTTGAACCCAGCTACATTATTGCCGCTGGTTTCAAAAGAGGGGAATGGTGCAAGTGATGATGAAATGACAGTGACAGGCACAGAAAACCAATCAAATTTTTCGAATTCTATACATGATCAAGAACATGATTGTATAGAGTTAATGAATCTTGAAACCGCAAGTACACCAGAAATACAGGAACATCCTCTACTAAATGCAGATTTACATTTATTTGTGGATGGCTCCAGGTACTATGTGGATGGGGAACCTCATACAGGTTTTGCAGTTACCACAGAGACAGACATCTTAATACAAGAACCCTTGCCATCAGGTAGTTCAGCACAGGAGGCAGAGCTTAGGGCACGGATGGCAGCCTGTATTTATGCTAAAGGTCAAACAGTTAACGTTTATACAGCCTCAAGGTACTGCTTTGGTATTGCCCATGACTATGCAGTTATCTGGAAGAGCGGAAATTTTATAGGCTCTTCAGGAAAACCAATAAAACATGCAAACTGTATTAGGGCATTATTTGCTGCCTTTCAATTGCCAAAGAAATTAGCAGTTATAAAGGTCAAAGCGCACACTAAAGAGGATACTGCAGAGGTCAGAGGAAACGCTCTAGCTGATCAGGCTGCAAAAGCTGCAGCAGTCCAGGCTCCGCCAGACACTCAGGTGATGTTAACTGTCACACCAGAGTCATTAGACTTACAGTTATTGTGCAAATTACAAGCACAGGCCTTAGGCAAGGAGAAAAAGGATTGGGAAAAATTAGGTGGGCAAATACACAGTGACAGATGGATGGTGGAAAACCGTATCTGTTTACCACGCTCACTTTACCCAGTCTTAGCACAAATATTGCATAAAAAACTCACCAATCAAGAGATGCAATGGTGAGGATTCTGAACCAGCATTGGGTGGCACCAGGTTTCACACAGGCAACACAGGCTTATGTTGCAGGGTGTGTAACTTGTGCTTTACACAACCCAGGAAAGGTTGTGAAGGTACCAGCAAAAAGTACCCCGCAAACCTGCTACCCCTTTCAGCGATTACAAATAGACTTTATCCAGTTACCTAAATGTTCTGGGTATAAAAATGTACTTGTGTGCAAAGACCTATTCTCAAATTGGGTTGAAGTTTGGTATTGTAGAGCAGCAAACGCCAAAAACAGTTGCAAAGAAGATAATGCAAGAAGTAATATGTAGATATGGAGTACCTTAAGTTATTAAAAGCAACAGAGGTACCCATTTCACAGGAGAAGTATTAGGCAACATTCTGTCAGATTTAGGTGTTACTCAGGCCTTTTACACTCCCTATAGGCAAAGTAGTAAACATGTAGAAAAACGTATCTATTACCTTAAAACTAAAGCTATAAAAATAAGTTACAGAAACAGGCAAAACATGGCTAGAAGGTTTACCCATTGCTCTGTTCTCACAAATACTTCAAGTGAAAAGCATGGGTTAATACCATATGAAATCTTATTTTAGTATTGTTGCTAGAACAGTATGTTATTTTCCCCAGCAGCTTCTGCATGAGCATGGTAACTTAACTTATTACGTAATGCATATATAACAGCAACTAACCAAATTGCACGGCAAAGTTTTTGATTCTATTCCAGACACCAACTGTTACCAAGACTCACATGAACTAAAGCAAGGTGATTGGGTGGTCACTAAGAAAAAGAAAGTCTCTTGAACCCAAATTCAAAGGACCGTTTTAAGTTCTGTTGACTACCGCCACTTCAGTCACGTTAAGTGAAAAAGACTCGTGAATAGACGCATCTCATTGCAAGAAAGTGACAAAGGAAGTATTATCCAATCACGATACACAATCAAAATATATAAATACAATTTAATAGGCCCCAGGCCATATAAGGGTCTGGGGGATGTATAATGTGTAACTTAGTTCTTCTTGTTAGCATGGTTATTCTTATATAAACAGTAATGATTGAATCTTACTTATATGAGGAGTCAAGTGATAGTGCAATAATCAGTAACTATGCCAAAAATAACAGAACAAAAGGGAATACACATAGGATGTCAACAATTACCCAGGTAAAGACAAATAAGCATAAAAGATGCTGGTCATTAAATGTAAAACAGGACCAATATAAACAGTTGTCACCAATTGTTTACTGTATCTGCAGCCTAGTATGTCACTTTGCAGACCATCTATGAAGTAAAATGTTGTACTTATTTAATAAATTATACTAGCCCAGAAGATATTATTGATGAAAAGATAAATGAAGTAATACAGTTGAAAAATCAGTTCGCTACTAATCATAATTATACCAGTGTATTTCCAGATTCTTTCTTTTCTTGGTTTTATAAACACCATACAACCAATTGCTTTTCAGAAATATTATCTATTGTTGCTAAGGAACTTGTTTTGCTATTAATTGCATATTTTAAGGCTTATTATGTGGATACTGACACTAAAATGTTTTTCTACCCAAGGCATTGCTGAAACTGCTAAACCGCAACCAATTTATATAAAACTTATTGGAAGAGCTATAATATATAACTCCACATCACACTACTGTGAAAGCTGCCATACAAGATACTCAAAAGCTGTCCCTGCTGTTATGATGACGTAATCTAATGAACTTTGCTGTCACAATATTGAGTCAAAAAGACTTTCAAGAACTATTGAGCAAGGACTATGAACATTATCACGATCTCATCTTCACTGAAAACGCTTCTCCTTTATGAACTTTCTTTTGTGGTTAGGGATAAGAAAATAGGGAACATTGGTTCTGCCCGAACATAGGGATGTTGAATGGACTAGCCCATGCCTGGAGTGTCCTTATGGTACACCAGTCGTGAAAGTAGGTGTCCCTATAGAATCAATGACCAGGTAAAGGAAGGGTAAATTAAAATTAGAAACAAAGAGGGGAAGTTGATAAAGATGGAAGCCATATTTGTTCATAAGACTCCATTTTATCTGACAAGTTGTTTCAAATTGTTTTTCAGCTTAGAATTGAAACAGGAAAAAGTACAGACACTGCATTTTGTTTGAACCCACATTGTGAAGTTATGACCTTTATCTAAGATATATTTTACGGTAATTTCCTAGCAGAAATATAATGTCAGCAGCTAGACATGTGAGCTTCAAAGGGTATTTGTCAGTTTGCGGTACAGCAGGTGTAAAAATATAACCAGACATATGTAGGTTTCGAAGTTAGCAAAAAACCCCTAGTTATTCCACTTAAGAGCACATATAAAAAATATAGATGTTGGCAAACATATTACGTATAAGATAGAAGTTTTATTAGCCAATAGGATTAAGCTTCGTGTCAGGAATTGACGACACGATATGTTAATTGGTATCACTTTATAATGTACTGCTGGTAGGAAATAAAGCTCTCTCTCTGCTCTATTACTTTCCACTATATACACGTGTGGCTAGTTATTACAAAGGTTATTTTGTTGACTGGTCACTGGCTGCAGCCGTGTATGAACCTGATGCTGACTGACTGAATGCGTGCTTGAACTTGGTTAAGCAAAGGGTGCCCTTTCCTGGGCTCCCCTTTATCAGCGGCTGTCATCTACGGAGACAAATGATCGAATCGAAGTTATTCCTGCCGACCTCCACATAGTAAAAGGGTGAGCAGCCATGCCATCCAAAAAATCAGGGTTTTGGGTCAAGGGTAAATGTAAGGAATGAAATTGATTCAGATTCGCATTGTGGCTCAAAATGTGCCATATTCTCCTGGTGGACCACAAGAGCGGGTTTGATTTAATATGGTCTGGAATTTCCTGGTCATGCTGATGGAGGAAACACGTTAAATTAATGTTCGTTAGAAAATTTTGTTCCAGAGGTGTATCCGTGTAAATTGAGCTGTTTTGTAGCCAATCCCTCAAATGCCTCAAAAGCGCAGCTTGGTTATAAACCTCAACATCAGGGAAATTGATCCCTCCATTGGATTTAGGCTGGGCAAGCTTACGCAATGCTATACGTGCATGGCCCCCCTTCCAAATAAAATTTCTGATAAGTTTATTAATTGATTGTGTGTCTGATTTCGTCAATAAGACAGGGAGTGTTTGTAGTGGGTATAGTAGGCGTGGGATAGCTATCATCTTAAGTAGATTGTATTGTAATATTTATGTGTATAATGAGTGCAGGTCAAGTATTCAAGTCAAAAGGAAAATAAAATGCTGCTATAAGGTGATATGTATATGTATATGTTTTACTGTCACGGATATCTATACATTTTAGAATAGTTTATACATGTTTTTTATATGAAAATAGAAAATAACCTAATGTAAAAGCCATCAAACATGTGGATGACTGTTTCAGTATAAGATCTTCTATTAGTATGGTTGATCAAAGATCTATTAGAGCCGTACCTGGATCCACAACGGTTTCCACCAGTCCACTGGAAGCGCTGCGTAACCGAGGCTCGGGGCTCTGCGAGTGCAGAGCGTCATCACCTTGTATCAGAGTCAGGTCCTGCATGCTGAAACTCCGCAACTTCTCTGATAATACGCCCTGACCCTGAGAAATAAAAATGTTATAAAACATGTATCTTGACACAATATATGTCCATATATGAAAACTAACCGAACTAGGCACACATACTTTAATAGTAAGTGAATCACAGTAAAATATATCTACAAGGTATAATAAATTCTTATGCGTTCTCTTCCATCCTCTAAAGCATGGGTCTTCAACCTGCATCCCTCCAGCTGCTCTGGAACTACACATTCCATCAGGCTCTGCCTAAGTTTTAGCATGCATTAATAGCAAAACTGTGGCAGGGCATGCTGGTATGTGAAGTTCCACAGCAGCTGTAGGGCCGCAGGTTGAAGACCCATGCGTCTAAAGTGTAATCTATAAGTGGAAATGACACCTCTCTACTTATATCCAGGGCTGCCAAGAGATTTTTCGAATTTGTATTAGGGGGGCACATGCAAGAGTGTGGAGGCATGGCCAAGCCCCACTGTGAATACTGGATCCTGCATAAATATTGTGCCTCCCTGGCAGACCCGCTCTCCCACGCACCTTCTCCCCTCAGTGTACTTGCTACTATTCTTCTTTGAGCAGCATAGTCTGAAGTGCACCTCTGCAAAGGTAATGCTGCCATCAAGAGTAGGATCATAAACGTGAGCAGAAAGGGACATCATTTAAAATTGGGTGTGTCATTTTTTGTGGCATAAATAAGGATATTTACGGTAGACTTACCATAGTTAAATCTCTTTCTGCGAGGTACACTGGGTTCCACAGGGAATACATCGAGGTGTAGAGTTGGATCTTGATCCGAGGCACCAACAGGCTAAAGCCTTCCCAGGATGCATTGCAACGCATTGTTCCTAGGATGCAATGCACCACCTCCTCTATAACCACGCCTCCGGGCAATGCACTGTTCCCAGAATGCATTGCACCACCTCCTCTATAACCCCGCCTCCAGGCACTGGAGCTCAGTTTCGTTAACCAGTCCAATGCAGTAGCATAGAACCAGCGGCTAATGCCATACAAACCCAAAGAAGCTAAGTGCGTCAGGGTGGGCGCCCTGTGGAACCCAGTCTACCTCGCAGAGATTTAACTATGGTAAGTCTACCAAAAATCTCCTTTTCTGCAGCGGGGTACTCTGTGTTCCACAGGGAATACATCGGGGATGTCCTAAAGCAGTTCCTCATGGGAAGGGATGCACCATAGCGGGCACAAGAACCCGGCGTCCAAAGGAAGCATCCTGGGAGGCGGAAGTATCAAAAGCATAGAACCTAATGAACGTGTTCACTGAGGACCAAGTAGCCGCCTTGCACAACTGTCCAGCGGACGCGCCTTGGCGGGCCGCCCAAGAGGGTCTAACAGACCGAGTAGAATGGGCTTGATAGCAGCAGGAGCTGGGAGTCCAGCCTGCGTATGGGCTTGTGCAATCACCATTCTAATCAATCTGCCCAAGGTTTGCTTATTCGCAGGCCAGCCATGTTTATGAAAATCAAACAAAACAAAAACGGTATCTGACCTCCTGATAGAGACAGTCCTCTCCACGTAAATTCGAAGAGCCCGTACCACATCCAAAGACTGCTCTTTGGAGGACAAACCAGAGGAGATAAAAGCTGGAACCACAATCTCTTGGTTAAGATGAAAAGATGATACCACCTTAGGAAGATAACCGGGGCGAGTTCTAAGAACTGCCCGGTCACGATGAAAAATCAGAAAGGGTGGATGACAGGACAAAGCACCTAAGTCCAACACCCTCCTAGCAGAGGCAATAGCCAGTAGAAACACGACCTTAAGCGTAAGGCATTTAAGGTCCACAGACTCAAGAGGTTCAAATGGAGACTCTTGCAGGGCATACAAGACCACAGACAGATCCCATGGAGCCACAGGAGGGACATAGGGAGGCTGAATCCGTAAAACACCCTGAGTAAAAGTATGAACATCAGGAAGAGATGCAATTTTCCTCTGAAACCATACCGACAGGGCAGATATATGAACCTTGAGGGAGGCCAGACGAAGGCCTAAGTCTAGGCCTTGTTTCAGAAAAGTCAAAAGTCTGGCAGTTCTGAATTTGTACGCATCTTATTCCTAGCAGCACACCAGGTGAAGTAACAATTCCAGACCCGATAATAAATCCGTGCCGAAGCCGGTTTACGGGCCTTCAGCATAGTCTGGACAACCGCCTCTGAGAATCCTTAGGCCCTCAGGAGTGAAGCTTCAAGAGCCACGCCGTCAAAGCCAGCCTGGCCAGGTCCGGTGAGACACAAGGGCCATGAACAAGGAGGTCTGGGCATTGAGGAAGTAGAAAAGGACGCTCTATCTGCGGATCAGATGGAAGAAGCGTCGTGCAGAACTGGCGAGGGGGACATCTGCGTACCCGTGAGAGACAACTTCTCGCACCCAAGCGTCTGAAGTGGTCTTTAACGAGACCTGGGCGAATTGTAGAAGTCGGCCTCCCACCCTGGTTGCAGCGGGCTTGTCTTGTTTGGAAGCAGGCTGACGGGCAGCCCAGGATTGTTTAGATTTGGGCTTAGTGGCTTTGGAAGCACGAGCCTGTCTCGGGTACGTCTGACTCTTCGCTTTTCCAGGAGGACGAAAGGAACGAAAATAGGATTTTAATACCTACCAGTAAATCCTTTTCTCTTAGTCCGTAGAGGATGCTGGGGACACTATTAGAACCATGGGGTATAGACGGGATCCGCAGGAGACATGGGCACTTAAAGACTTTGAAAGGGGTGTGAACTGGCTCCTCCCTCTATGCCCCTCCTCCAGACTCCAGTAATAGGAACTGTGCCCAGGGAGACGGACATTTCGAGGAAATGATTAATTGTTAAACTAAGGTGAGATTCATACCAGCTCACACCTCAGCCATGCCGCAGAACATGGCATTCAACAGAACACAGGTCAACGGCATGAACAATTGCAGCAACAGGCTGACAATAAACGTAACACAACATATGTGTAACCATAACTATTAACTACAGATACAGTACGCACCGGGACGGGCGCCCAGCATCCTCTACGGACTAAGAGAAAAGGATTTACCAGTAGGTATTAAAATCCTATTTTCTCATACGTCCTAGAGGATACTGGGGACACCATTAGAATCATAGGGTTATACCAAAGCTCTAGAACAGGTGGGAGAGTGCGGACGACTCTGCAGCACAGACTGACCGAACTTAAGGTCTTCATCGGCCAAGGTGTCAAACTTGTAGAACTTTGCAAAAGTGTTTGACCCCGACCAAGTAGCTGCTCGGCAAAGTTGCAATGCCGAGACCCCCCGGGCAGCTGCCCAGGATGAGCCCACCTTCCTAGTGGAATGGGCCTTCACTGATTCCGGTAATGGCAATCCAGCCGTGGAATGGGCCTGCTGAATCGTGTTACAGATCCAGCGCGCAATGGTCTGCTTAGACGCAGGACACACAACCTTGTTGGGAGCATACAGGACAAACAGAGCTTCTGTTTTCCTAATCTGAGCCGTTCTGGCGACATAAATCTTCAAAGCTATGACCACATCCAGAGACTCAACGAAGGCATCAGTAGCCACAGGTACCACGATAGGTTGGTTTATGTGGAAAGAGGAAACCACCTTCGGTAAAAATTGCTGACGTGTCCTCAATTCAGCTCTATCTTCATGGAAAATCAAATAAGGGCTCTTGTGAGACAAGGCCGCCAACTCAGACACCCGCCTTGCAGATGCCAAGGCCAACAGGATGACCACTTTCCAAGTGAGGAATTTCAACTCCACCTTCCGCAAAGGTTCAAACCAATGTGATTGAAGGAATTGCAACACCACATTAAGATCCCATGGTGCCACTGGAGGCACAAATGGAGGTTGGATGTGCAATACGCCCTTCACGAAAGTCTGAACTTCTGGAAGGGAGGCTAATTGTTTCTGAAAGAAAATCGATAGGGCTGAAATCTGAACCTTAATTGAGCCCAATTTTAGGCCCGCATCCACACCTGCTTGTAGAAAATGGAGAAACCGTCCTAGGTGAAACTCTTCCGTAGGAGCCTTCTTGGATTCACACCAAGACACATATTTTCTCCAAATACGGTGGTAATGTATAGACGTTACCTCTTTTCTAGCCTGAATAAGTGTGGGAATGACTTCACTGGGAATACCCTTACGGGCTAGGATTTTGCGTTCAACTGCCACCCCGTCAAACTTAGCCGCGGTAAGTCCTGATACACGCACGGCCCCTGTTGTGACAGGTCCTCGCGCAGAGGAAGAGGCCAGGGATCTCCTATGAGTAATTCCTGAAGATCTGGATACCAAGCCCTCCTTGGCCAGTCTGGAACAATGAGGATCGCTCGGATCTTTGTCCTTCTTATGATCTTTAGAACTTTTGGAATGAGAGAAAGTGGAGGGAATACATACACCGACTGAAACACCCACGGTGTCACGAGAGCATCCACTGCAATCGCTTGAGGGTCCCTTGACCTGGAACAATATCTCTGAAGCTTCTTGTTGAGACGAGAAGCCATCATGTCTACTTGAGGGATTCCCCAACGACCTGTCACCTCTGCGAAGACTTCTTGGTGGAGGCCCCACTCTCCTGGATGGAGATCGTGTCTGCTGAGGAAGTCTGCTTCCCAGTTGTCCACTCCTGGAATGAAGATTGCTGACAGAGCGCTTGTATACTTTTCCGCCCAGCAGAAAATCCTTGTGGCTTCTGCCATCGCCGCTCTGCTTTTCGTTCCGCCCTGCTGGTTTATGTACGCTACCGCTGTTACATTGTCCGACTGGATCAGTACAGGCAGATCTCAAAGAAGATGTCCCGCTTGTAGTAAGCCGTTGTAAATGGCCCTTAGCTCCAGAACATTTATGTGGAGACAAGTTTCCTGACTTGACCATCTTCCTTGGAAGTTTTCTCCCATTGTGACTGCCCCCCAGCCTCGGAGGCTTGCATCCGTGGTCACTAGGATCCAGTCCTGTATCCTGAACCTGCGCCCCTCTAGGAGGTGAGAGCTGTGCAGCCACCATAGGAGTGACACCCTGGTCTTGGAAGACAGGATTATCCTCTGGTGCATGTGTAGATGGGACCCGGACCACTTGTACAACAGGTCCCACTGGAGCACTCTGGCATGGAACCTGCCAAACTGAATGGCCTCGTAGGCTGCAACCATCTTTCCCAGCAACCGAATGCATTGATGGATTCACACTCTTGCTGGTTTCAGAATTTGTTTGACCAGACTCTGAAGTTCCAGAGCTTTTTCCACTGGAAGAAAGACTCTCTGTAGTTCTGTGTCCAATATCATTCTCAAAAACGACAACCGCGTCGTCGGAATCAACTGTGATTTTGGCAAGTTTAGGAGCCAACCATGTTGTTGAAGAACTGTCATGGAGAGTGCAACATTTTGTACCAACTGGTCCCTGGATCTCACCTTTATCAGGAGATCATCCAAGTATGGGATAATTGTAACTCCTTGTTTACGAAGGAGAACCATCATCTCCGCCATTACTTTGGTGAAAATCCTCGGAGCCGTGGATAGACCAAACGGCAACGCTTGAAATTGGTAATGACAATCCTGAATTGCAAATCTCAGGTAAGCCTGATGCGGAGGATAAATGGGAACATGTAAGTAGGCATCTTTTATGTCCACCGACACCATAAAATCCCCTTCCTCCAGACTGGAGATCACTGCTTGGAGAGACTCCATCTTGAATTTGAATCTCTTTAGGTAGAAATTCAGGGATTTCAAGTTTAGGATTGGTCTGACCGAGCCGTCCGGCTTCGGGACCACAAACAGGCTCGAATAAAAACCTTCTCCCTGTTGTGACTGGGGAACTTTGATGATAACTTGATTTTGACACAATTTTTGTATTGCGTCGCAAACTACCTCCCTGTCGGGAAGAGAAGCTGGTAAGGCCGATTTGAAAAAACGGCGAGGGGGGACGTCTTGAAACTCCAGCTTGTACCCTTGGGATACTATTTGTAAAATCCAAGGGTCTAGGTTCGAACGAACCCAAACTGACTGAACAGTTTTAGACGGGCCCCCACCGGTGCAGACTCCCGCATAGGAGCCCCAACGTCATGCGGTGGAAATGGTAGACGCCTGGGAGGACTTCTGCTCCTGGGAGCCTGACAAGGCTGGAGATCGTTTACCTCTTCCCCTTCCTCTAGTAGCCAGGAAGGAAGAACCCCGGCCCTTTCTGAATTTATTGGGCCAAAAGGACTGCATCTGATAATGGTGCGTTTTCTTTTGTTGTGGAGGAACATAAGGTAAAAAGGAGGACTTACCCGCGGTAGCCGTAGACACCAAATCATCAAGGCCATCTCCAAATAATAGGATTTTAATACCTACCTGTAAATCCTTTTCTCTTAGTCCGTAAAGGATGCTGGGGACACTTCAATAACCATGGGGTATATATGGGATTGACAGGAGAGATGGGCACTTAAAGACTTTCAAAGGGGTGTGAACTGGCTCCTCCCTCTATGCCCCTCCTCCAGACTCTAGTTATAGGAACTGTGCCCAGGGAGACGGACATTTCGAGGAAAAGGATTTATTGTTAAACTAAGGTGAGATACATACCAGCTCACACCTCAAGCACGCCGTACAATATGGCATTCAACACAGCGCAAGTCAACGGCATGAACACCATCAGCAACAGGCTGACTACAAACGTAACACAACATGTGTGTAACCATAACTAATAACTGCAGATACAGTACGCACTGGGACGGGCGCCCAGCATCCTCTACGGACTAAGAGAAAAGGATTTACCGGTAGGTATTAAAATCCTATTTTCTCATACGTCCTAGAGGATGCTGGGGACACTTTAAGAACCATGGGGATCATACCAAAGCTCTAGAACGTTCGGGAGAGTGCGGATGACTCTGCAGCACCGATTGACCAAACATGAGGTCCTCATTAGCCAGGGTATCAAACTTGTAGAACTTCGCAAAGGTGTTTGAACCCGACCAAGTAGCCGCTCGGCAAAGTTGTAAAGCCGAGACCCCTCGGGCAGCCGCCCAAGATGAGCCCACCTTTCTGGTAGAATGGGCCTTCACCGATTTCAGTATCGGCAATCCAGCCGTAGAATGAGCCTGCTGAATCGTATGACAGATCCAGCGCGCAATAGTCTGCTTGGAAGCAGGAGCTCCAATCTTATTGTGAGCATACAGGACAAACAGAGCCTCTGTTTTCCTAAACTGAACCGTTCTGGCGACATAAATTTTCAAAGCTCTTACTACATCGAGAAACTTCGATTCCAGCAAGGCGTCAGTAGCCACTGGAACCACAATAGGCTGGTTCAAGTGGAACGATGAAACCACTTTCGGCAGAAACTGCTGACGAGTCCTCAATTCTGCTCTATCTTCATGGAAGATCAAATAAGGGCTCTTGTGAGACAAGGCCGCCAATTCAGACACCCGCCTTGCGGAGATCAAATAAGGGCTCTTGTGAGACAAGGCCGCCAATTCAGACACCCGTCTTGCGGATGCCAAGGCCAACAGCATGATCACTTTCCAAGTAAAGAATTTCAACTCTACCTCCTGTAAAGGTTCAAACCAATGAGATTGAAGGAACTGCAACACCACGTTAAGATTCCATGGTGCCACAGGGGGCACAAAGGGAGGTTGGATTTGCAATACGCCTTTCACAAAGGTCTGAACTTCTGGAAAGGAGGCCAATTGTTTTTGGAAGAAAATCGATAAAGCCGAAATTTGCACTTTAATTGAGCCCAACTGTAGGCCCGCATCCACACCGGCTTGTAGAAAATGGAGAAAACGTCCCAACTGAAATTCTTCCGTAGGAGCTTTCTGGGATTCACACCAAGACACGTATTTTCTCCAAATACGGTGATAATGTTTAGACGTTACTCCCTTCCTGGCCTGAATAAGAGTGAAGATAACCTCCTCTGGAATACCCTTTCGGGCTAGGATCCGGCGTTCAACCTCCAAGCCGTCAAATGAAGTCGCGGTAAGTCTTGGAACACGCACGGCCCCTGTCGTAATAGATCCTCCCTCAGAGGAAGAGGCCAGGGGTCTCCTATGAGTAATTCCTGAAGATCTGGATACCAAGCCCTCCTTGGCCAATCTGGAACAATGAGGATCGCTTGAACCTTTGTTCTTCTTATGATCTTTATCACTTTTGGAATGAGTGGAAGCGGAGGAAACACGTACACCGACCGAAACACCCACGGTGTCACTAGGGCGTCCACTGCTATTGCTTGAGGGTCTCTGGACCTGGAACAATATCTCTGAAGTTTCTTGTTGAGGCGAGACGCCATCATGTCTATTTCAGGAATTCCCCAAAGACTTGTTACTTCTGCAAAGACCTCTTGATGAAGACCCCACTCTCCTGGATGGAGATCGTGTCTGCTGAGGAAGTCTGCTTCCCAGTTGTCCACTCCGTGGACGTCTGAAATTGGTAATGACAATCCTGAACAGCAAACCTCAGGTAAGGCTGATGTGGAGGATAAACGGGAACATGTAAGTAGGCATCCTTTATGTCTATCGACACCATAAAATCCCCCTCCTCGAGACTGGAGATCACAGCACGGAGAGATTACATCTTGAATTTGAATTTTCTCAGGTAGAAATTGAGGGATTTGAGGTTTGGGATTGATCTGACTGAGCCGTCCGGCTTCGGGACCACGAACAGGCTCGAATAAAAGCCTTCTCCCTGTTGTGACGGGGGAACCCTGACAATGACTTGGTTGTGACACAATTTTTGTATTGCAGCGCATACCACTTCCCTGTCTGGAAGAGAAGCTGGTAAGGCAGATTTGACAAATCGGTGAGGGGGGACGTCTTGAAACTCCAGTTTGTACCCTTGGGACACTATTTCTAAAACCCATGGGTCCAGGCCCGAACGAGCCCAGAACTGACTGAAGAGCCTGAGACCCCACCGATGCGGACTCCCGTAGAGGAGCCCCAGCGTCATGCGGTGGACTTGGCAGAAGCCGGGGAGGACTTCTGCTCTTGGGAACCGGCCACGGCCGGTGATCGCTTACCCTTTCCTCTAGCAGCAAGGAAGGAAGATGACTTACCCGCGGTAGCCGTAGATACCAACTCAGCAAGGCCGTCACCAAACAATACACCACCTTTATACGGCAGAGACTCCATAGCTTTCAAAGAGTCAGCATCAGCATTCCATTGATGAATCCACAATGCTCTCCTAGCGGAGACTGCCATGGCATTGGCCCGTGATCCCAAGATCTCTCGCAGCTTCCTTTAGGTAGACTGCAGCGTCCCTGATATGACCCAGTGTCAGAAGAATCCTATCCCTGTCCAGGGTATCCATTTCAGATGACAAGTTATCTGCCCATTTTTCGATACCACTACTCACCCATGCAGATGCAATGGCTGGTCTGAGTAGCGTACCTGTGGTGATATAAATGGATTTCAATGTATTTTCCTGCCTACGATCCGCAGGATCCTTTAGGGCTGCCGTGTCAGGGGACGGAAGAGCCACCTTTTTGGACAGCCTGGATAGAGCTTTGTCCACAATGGGTAGTGTCTCCCACTTTTCCCTATCCCCAGAGGGAAACGGATACGCCACAACAATCTTTTTGGGAATCTGAAACTTTTTGTCAGGATTTTCCCAAACCTTTTCACAAAGCGCGTTCAGTTCATGAGAGGGAGGAAAATTTACCTCAGGTTTCTTCCCTTTAAACATACAGACCCTAGTATCAGGAACAGTAGGCTCCTCCGTGATATGTAATACATATTTTATAGCCACAATCATGTACTGAATGCTCTTTGCCAGTTTTGGATCTAATCTGGCATCACTATAGTCGACACTTGAATCAGTGTCCGTGTCAGTATCAGTGTCTGCCAGCTGGGCAAATTAACGTTTTTGTGACCCTGAGGGGGTCTGGACTTGAGACAACACATCCTCTACGGATTTCTTCCAAGCCTTGTTCTGAGACTAAGATTTATCCAATCTTTTATTATTCAGAGCCACATTTGCATTCAAAGCACTTAAAACATTCACCCAATCCGGTGTCGGTGGTGCCGACAGGATCACTCCCACAGCGTTTAGTGTCCCTAACATAGTCTCCTCCTGGGAAGAGCACTCCGCCTCAGACATGCCGACACACGTGCACCCACCACACGCAGATACACTGGGCCTATAGGGGACAGACCTACAGTAAAGCCTGTCAGAGAGACACAGAGGGAGATATTGCCAGCTCACACCCCAGCGCCTAATCCCGGTCTGAAAACACTAAGACAATGTCCCAGACCTGCAGCGCTTTTATAATATAATACAATGCACCAAAATCACTGCGCCCCCCCCCCCCCCCCCCCGTTTTTCACCCTGTTACTTGTACAGCAGTGTTGAGGAAAGACCAGCGTCTCTGCCGCTTGTGGAGAGAAAATGGCGCCGGGCTGTGTGCTGTGAGGGCTAAGCCCCTCCCCCGTACTGGCGCGCATCAGCCCCGCTATTTTTTTAACTTTTTTATACTGGCGGGGGTCCGGACAGTGTCCTGGCACTTAGTCCGCTGTTGCCAGTCCGATATGTGAGGTTTATATGCTGCCCAGGGCGCCCCCCCCCCCGCGCCATGCACCCTGTAGTGCCTCTGAGTGTGGGAGCATGGCGCGCAGCGAGGCCGCTGTGCGGTACCTCAAAGCCGTCACTGAAGTCTTCTGATCTTCTTCTACTCACCTGTCTTCTGACTTCTGGCTCTGCAAGGGGGATGACGGCGGGCTCTGGGAACGAGCATCTAGGCGTACCTAGCGATCAGACCCTCAGGAGCTAATGGTGTCCTGTAGCCAAAGAAGCAGAGCCTTTAAACTCACAGAAGTAGGACTGACTTCTCTCCCCTAAGTCCCACGAAGCAGGGAGACCGTTGCCAGCAGCCTCCCTGAAAATAATAAACCTAACAAAGTCTTTTCAGAGAAACTCAGTAGAGCTCCTCAGTGTGCATCCAGTCTGCCTGGGCACAGATTCTAAACTGGAGTCTGGAGGAGGGGCATAGAGGGAGGAGCAAGTTCACACCCCTTTGAAAGTCTTAAAGTGCTCATTGGTCATTGGTCCCAAAAGACCAATATCTCTCGCAGCTTCCTTAAGGTATGCTGCAGCGTCCTTGATATAACCCAGCGTCAAGAGGATGCTATCCCTATCTAGGGTATCTATATCAGATGACAAGTTATCTGCCCACTTTTCGATAGCACTACTTACCCACGCAGACGTAATGACAGGTCGGAGTAGTGTACCCGTGGTCACATAAATGGACTTCAATGTAGTTTCTTGTTTACGAACCGCAGGATCCTTTAGGGCCGCCGTGTCAGGTGACGGGAGAGCCACCTTTTTAGACAAACGAGACAAGGCCTTGTCCACAGTGGGGGGTGACTCCCACTTTTCCCTATCCGTCGAGAGAAACGGATAAGCTGCCATAATTCTTTTGGGAATCTGAAACTTTCTGTCAGGACCTTCCCAAACTTTTTCAAATAGCGTGTTCTGTTCATGAGAGGGAGGAAACGTTATCTCAGGTTTCCTTTCTTTATACATACAGACCCTTTTATCAGGGATAGCTGGGTCCTCAGTGATATGTAACACATCTTTAACTGCCACAATCATGTACTGGATGCTCTTTGCCAATTTTGGGTCTAACCTGGAATCGCTATAGTCGACACTGGAATCAGTGTCCGTGTCGGTATCAGTGTCTGCCAATTGGGCCACCGTACGTTTTTGTGACCCTGATGGGACCTGACTTTGGAACAACATATCTTCCACAGATCTCTTCCATGCCTGGGTCTGCGACTCAGACTTATCTAACCTCTTACTAATAAGAGCCACATTAGCATTAGCATTCAAGGCGTTCAACACATTTACCCAATCAGGTGTCGGCAATGCCGACAGGGTCACCCCCGCAGCCGTCTGCGTCCCTAATACAGCCTCCTCCTGGGAAGAGCCTTCAGCCTCAGACATGTCAACACTCGTGCACCAAACACTCACAGACATACTGGGCATATAGGGGACAGACCCACAGTAAAGTCTGTCAGAGAGACACAGAGGGGATTTGCCAGCTCACAACCCTGCGCTGAAAAAAAAAAAAACGGGTCTGAATTTGCCAATACAATGCCTCAGACCTATAGCGCTTTTATCACATATATATATATATATATATATATATATATTATATAAATTGCACCAATTATATGCCTTCCCCCTCCGTTTTGCACCCCTGTACTTGTCAGTGTGTGTGGAGGACCAGCGTCTCTGCAGCTTGTGGAGAGGAAATGGCGCCGTGAGCTGTGAGGAAGAAGCTCCGCCCCCGTAATGGCGCGCTTCTGTCCCGCTTTTTTCAATATTTATACTGGCGGGGGTTTGGCACAGTGCCGCGGCACTAATGTCCCCTCTTGCCAGTGTGTTTATGAGGATTGTTTTCAGCTGTCCAGGGCGCCCCCCCGCGCCCTGCACCCTACAGTGCTGTGTAAGTGGGAGCTTGGCGCGCAGGGTCTGCAAATGCCGTCACTGAAGAGAAGTCTTCTTTTCTTCGGTTACTCACCTGTCTTCTGGCTCTGAAAGGGGGTGATGTAAGGCTGTGGGAGCGAGCATCTGAGCGTACCCAGCGATCAAACCCTCAGGAGCTAATGGTGTCCTGTAGCCAGAAGCAGAGCCCTTGAACTCACTGGAAGTGGGTCATACTTCTCTCCCCTAAGTCCCACGAAGCAGGGAGACTGTTGCCAGCAGCCTCCCTGAAAATAAAAAACCTAACAAAAAGTCTTTACAGAGAAACTCAGTAGAGCTCCCCTTAGTGCGTCCAGTCTCACTGGGCACAATTCTAAAACTGGAGTCTGGAGGAGGGGCATAGAGGGAGGAGCCAGTTCACACCCCTTTCAAAGTCTTAAAGTACCCATGTCTCCTGCGGATCCAGTCTATACCCCATGGTTCTAATGGTGTCCCCAGCATCCGCTAGGACGTATGAGAAAAGTGGTACTCTTAGCCTTCGGAGCAGAAGAATTAGTACTTGGGAGAAACGCAGTCTTGGCAGACGCCAAGTCAGTCACAATCTTGTTCAGATCCTCCCCAAAGAGGATATCTCCCTTAAAAGGGAGTACCTCCAGGGTCTTTTTGGAGTCCAGGTCCACCTTCCATGACCTCAACCACAGAATACAGCGAGCCAGTATAGACGTGGTAGACGCCTTGGCCGCCATAACACCTGCCTCCGAGGACGCCTCCTGAATATAGTGGGAGGCGGTGGTAATATGAGACAGATATTGACTGGCAGTGTCAGATATATCCCTAGGTAGCTCATCCTCCAATGCCTGAACCCATGCTTCAATTCCTTTGGCGGCCCAGGAGGCTGCTATAGTGGGTCTATGTACAGCTCCGGTAAGGAAGTAAATAGACTTCACGCATCCCTCCACACGCTTATCCGTCGGCTCCTTCAGGGAGGTGACAGTGGTGACAGGCAAAGTAGATGACACCTCAAGACGGGCAACATGAGAGTCTCCCGGCGGTGTATTTTCCCATTTGTTACTTAATTCAGCAGGGATAGGATAACGAGCTAACTTCTTTTTAGACAGGGAGAATTTCTTTCCCGAAGAAGACCAGGATTCCTGACGTATGTCAATTAAATGGTCAGAATGCGGCAAGACTACTTTAGTAACCTTCTGACGCTTAAACTTATTAGGTTTCTTAGACACAGTAGTGGGATCTACCTCACCATCAATTTGTAGAATCAGCTTAATAGCCATCACTAGGTCAGGGACATCAACCTGAGTTGTAGGTTCCTCATCAGAAGCAACTGATTCAGTGTCTGACAGATCAGTATATTCCCCATCTTCATCAGAAGAATTATCTGAAATGTTAGTGGATTGTGAGGAGGCAGCGGCCCGCTTAGATGACCTCTTGACCCCAGCGCGGCGTGAGGTAGGCTTTTGTACCACCAAAGATAAATTTAATTGTTGTAACTGGGTAGACAGAGTGTCTGCCCAGGGTGTATTAACTACAGGGACAATATGTGATTGCAATGGCACAGGAGATCCCACAGGGGGCATAAGACGTGACACAAGCGTATGCAACATACTGGAGAATGCATGCCAATGTGGCTCCTGAGTGACTACGGGAGCTGCGGGCTGACTGGGAGATGAATGACACCCAGTACACACACCATCAGTTATAACTTTCCCCTCAGGTAAATCAGTGGTGCACGCCCAGCATGATGCAGAAGCATCCGCGGATTTCCTGCCCTGCGTGGCAGACATGATAGTAAATGTAGCCGCAGAGCTAAATAGTACAAAATAGCCAGACAAAAACAATACCTACAAATAACCCCCTTATGTTATGTGACACAAACAGAGGATTAAAGCGGTATGAAGTGACTGAAACACACAGTAAAATACACTATACAGTATATACTGTGTAATACTATATATGAGACCCTGATGCACCTAGCCCCCCAGGGTACAGAATACAGTGATAGCAATAGGTGGGATACACTAATGAAAACCACACAGCAGCTACAGGCACACTAAGTCACAGGTACAATGCAGAAATTAATTCGGACAAACATTAAAACTGCACTGGACTAGTAAAATCACATAAATATATGTAAAAACAGATATAACAATGCACAGCAGATACTGGATGTATATCTCAGAACACTTGTACTAAAATATTCAGGCAGAAGTATGCTTGTTCTTAACTAACACTGCCTAAAATGACACGTAGAATACTTAAAAGTGACTGTAAAAGCACAGTGCTGATGAGACAGGCAGATTTACAGAGGAGACTTAGCCCAGCAGTCCCGGAGACCAGATGCAGCTATGTGAGAAAATGCAGCCGAAATCTCTGTCAGGGAGTGAGGGAGAGTGAAATGCAGCTCCAGGGCGGGAACACCAGCAGTAGATGGCGCCTGGAGCTGGGGGAGGAGCTACAGGTCAGCGCCTTATCCTCTCTGCTGGTCCTCACCACCGGGTACTGTGGAGCCTATGTAAAATGGATTTCTTAAAATCCGTCCTACGCTCCCTGCCCTGGTGGATAGAGTGGGGTCCCTGTGCAGTGCAGTGTCCATGCCAGCGTCGCAGTCCCAGGACCGGAACGCGATTTAACGGCGGGTCCCGCCTGGGGGACCCCCTTACCTCCTCCCTGATGTGCAGCCACGCGATCCTGGAGAGCGTCAGCGTCAGTGTGCCTATGAATCGGTGCGCCTCCGCTGCAAGTACCCGGGAACCGGCCGCAGGAGTGTGCAGAGCTGCAGGGGAAGTGATGGAGCCACAGCACAGCCTGTCAGAATGACATTGAAGCACTGCGGCCCTTGAAGTCTTCTAAAAAAGCTCTTTTCAGGGCTGTCTAGCGCAGCCCCCCTGTTAAGTGACCCGCTCTGCAGGCACCAATTTACAAACTGAGCTCCAGTGCCCGAAGGCGGGGTTATAGAGGAGGCGGTGCAATGCATCCTGGGAACAGTCAAAGCTTTAGCCTGTTGGTGCCTCGGATCAAGATCCAACTCTACACCCCGATGTATTCCCTGTGGAACACAGTGTACTCAGCTGCAGAAATACACATTTCTGTATCTAGGACTGTGTGTATCATAGATGTGCAGTCCCTGACACATGTAGGTGAGCGGTGGGCAAGCACCATATGTATAAAATAAAAACTTGTCCACATCAGTGTATCACACCCTTGGGGAAGCGGCCTAATGAGAAGAGGATACTGGTGGCCTGGTGTACAGACTCATCATAGCGATTATGATTTGCTAAGACTTAAAATAAACACTTCTTAGGTGCACTTTATACGCTTCTTAGGTGCATTTTACACGCTTCTTAGGTACGTTTTACACGCTTCTTAGGTGCGCTTTACATGCTTCTTATATGCGCTTTACACGTTTCTTAGGTGCGATTTACACGCTTCTTAGCTACGCTTTACAGGCTCCTTAGCTACACTTTACACACTTTTTACTGTAGGTGCTGCCGGCTGATTCCCTAGATACGTCAATCTGAGAATTGCCGCCAGTGGTTACCTTTACGCGTGTGGTTAATCAAACATGGTAACTGCCATCAGCAAAGTAAATACTCAATGTACTGACACCAGGTAGTCTTTTGCTAATACGTGCATACACAATTATTAATATTTCACAACACAGGTTACATGAGCCGCACTCGAAGTAGATCTAAGAACACAGAAATCAGGATTTAAATTCAAGTATGAGAATAACTTCAGAATTTACAGTTACAAAAAGATAGTTACAAAGGTTACATGATTATTTTAAAAGATACATACAAGTTTGAGACGATTTCAGAAAATAAAAAGATAAAGTTCAGAAAACAGGATTGCTTACAACACAGGCCTATTTTCCTGCGTAGGAGAGATCACCAAACGTGGGCCCTCATTCCGAGTTGTTCGCTCGTTGCCGAGTTTCGCTATATTGCGATTAGTCGCTTACTGCGCATGCGCAAGGTTCGCAGAGCGCATGCACTTAGTTATTTTACACAAAAGTTAGGTATTTTACTAACGGCACAACGAGGATTTTTCATTGTTCTGGTGATCAGAGTGTGATTGACAGGAAGTGGGTGTTTCTGGGCGGAAACTGGCCGTTTTCTGGGCGTGTGCGAAAAAACGCTGCCGTTTCTGGGAAAAACGCGGGAGTGGCTGGAGAAATGGGGAAGTGTCTGGGCGACCGCTGGGTGTGTTTGTGACGTCAAACCAGGAACGAAACTGACTCAACTGATCGCAGTGGCAGAGTAAGTCCCGAGCTACTCAGAAACTGCAAAGAAATTTCTATTCGCAATTATGCGAATCTTTCGTTCGCAATTCTGCAAAGCAAAGATTCACTCCCAGTAGGCGGCGGCTTAGCGTGTGGAATGCTGCTAAAAGCAGCTAGCGAGCGAACAACTCGGAATGAGGGCCGTAGATTGGTGCACCCTTCAGTCATGGCTGACTCTTCACCAAGGAATGAACATTTTGGGAGGTATTAAATTCTTTTCATATCCCTCCACACCCGTTCTGTTTCTGCTGACGGGCGTGGAATGATCATTTCAGCTCACTACCCCTGGAGTAGCAAGGGTGCTTAACCTCTTAAGCAGCTAAACCTGATTACTATGGGCGCAATATGCACAATGATGGGGATCACTTTAGAAAGGAGATTGGGCGTGATATATCATTTGTGTTCAGTGCACCTCATACTTATTCTAGCTTGCAGTTACTCCTTGGGATTTAAAGCTCTTGTTGCTGGACATTTAATGAATCCATCACTCACTTCCAACTGTAACTCCGTAAATAGGGGAGGGGGGTTGTCCAAGGTGGTCAGATTTATGCCTCATGTCAGAAAGGACTGACCATATGCCTTTCTTAAGCAATTTCTCTTGCCCTACTTTAAAGGGGGTTCAACACCTCTGTGGATAGCCATGACACAGTGGTGGTCATTCCAAATTGTTCGCTCGCTAGCAGTTTTTAGCAGCCGTGCAAACGCTATGCCGCCTCCCACTGGGAGTGAATTTTAGCTTAGCAGAAGTGCGAACGAAAGGATCCCAGAGCGGTGGCAAACTTTTTTTGTGCAGTTTTAGAGTAGCTCAATACCTACTCAGCGCTTACGATCACTTCAGACTGTTCAGTTCCTGTTTTGACGTCACGAACATGCCCTGCGTTCGCCCAGCCACGCCTGCGTTTTTCCGAACACTCCCTGAAAACAGTCAGTTGACACCCAGAAACGCCCTCTTCCTGTCAATCACTCTGCGGCCAGCAGTGCGACTGAAAAGTTTCTCTAGACCCTGTGTGAAACTACATCGTTCGTTGCAATAGTACGACGCGCGTGCGCATTGCGCCGCATACGCATGCGCAGAAGTGACTTTTTTTGCCTCATCGCTGCAGAGTGAACGAAGGTAGTCATTCCGAGTTGTTCGCTCGCTAGCAGTTTTTAGCAGCCGTGCAAACGCTATGCCGCCTCCCACTGGGAGTGTATTTTAGCTTAGCAGAAGTGCAAACGAAAGGATTGCAAAGCGGCGGCAAACTTTTTTGTGCAGTTTTAGAGTAGCTCAATACCTACTCAGCGCTTGCGATCACTTCAGACTGTTCAGTTCCTGTTTTGACGTCATAAACACGCCCTGAGTTCGCCCAGCCACGCCTGCGTTTTTCCTGGCACGCCTGCGTTTTTCCGAACACTCCCTGAAAACGGTCAGTTGACAGCCAGAAACGCCCTCTTCCTGTCAATCACTCTGCGGCCAGCAGTGCGACGGAAAAGTTTCTCTAGACCCTGTGTGAAACTACATAGTTCGTTGCAATAGTACGACGCGCGTGCGCATTGCGCCGCATACGCATGCGCAGAAGTGCCGTTATTTTGCCTCATCGCTGCAGAGCGAACGAAAGCAGCTAGCGATCAACTCGGAATGACCCCCAGTACCAATTACAAAGCCCCCCCCTGCTGGTCAGAATTCACATAGATTTCCCTTAACAATTTCAATGTCTGCAGACAGACCTATTACCTGGAGTTAATTACAGTATGGCACTTTGGGCCTACAGCTTTACAAATTACCTTTTTTATAAAGACTATACCTTGATACCACATGCAATTTGAAGAATACCATTTTTTGGGATCAGATCTGTGATGGATCATGATAGGTGCGCTTTTTTATTACATTTTTGCTTGTAGATTTGTAGTGTCCCCTCATCAGATCAACTATGTGACACATGGCCCTCCCCCACCTACTTTGTTCTACATATAGGGGGTGATTCCGAGTTGTTCGCTCGCTAGCTGCTTTTAGCAGCATTGCACACGCTAAGCCGCCGCCCTCTGGGAGTGTATCTTAGCATAGCAGAATTGCTAACGAAAGCTTCGCTAATTTTCTCGTAACAATTACCCCGTAGTTTCTGAGTAGCTCCAGACTTACTCAGCCTTTGCGACCAGCTCAGTCCTTTTCGTTCCTGGTTTGACGTCACAAACACACCCAGCGTTTGCCCAACCACTCCCCCATTTCTCCAGCCACTCCTGCGTTTTGCAACTCGAACGCCTGCGTTTTTCCGCACACTCCCATAAAACGGCCAGTTACCGCCCAGAAACACCTACTTCCTGTCAATCACACTACGATCAGCACAGCGATGAAAAAGCTTCGTTATGCCATGAGTAAAATACCTAACTTTTGTGTAAAATAACTAAGCGCATGCGCTCTGCGAACCTTGCGCATGCGCAGTAAGCGACTAATCACGGTATGGCGAAAATCGGCAACGAGCGAACAACTCGGAATGACCCCCATAGTGCTTGATTCTTAGGTGCACGCAAACCAAATGCAATTTCAACTATTAGCTAGTGCGCATGCACAAGACATTCAGAAAACCCCTACAGTGCATGCGCTACCCTGAGCTCACACACAAAGGCTCAGTTCCGCGCAGCTCAGAATGGATCAGAAATAGGGCGGCAAAAAGATGGACGTTCCCGGGCAGGGACTGGATGGTGGCATAAAGTAAACCCACAAAAGTCTTATAGACGTGTTATGGGAATGTCGTGGGCGTGTTAGTGAAATCGTCTGTGTTCCCAGACACGTAGCCTCTTCCACAGATGCAGTGTTCAGATGAAGAAACTGCACCTGTCAGGGCTGAAGCAAGTGGCAATGATGCACGCATGTTACTGTGTGCACAGGCGCTGAAAGTGAGCGTCTCGGGGCTGGCACATTAAGGTGCACGCTAGCACAACAGGGCAAGGCTGAAACTAGCATTTGCATATTGTCGCACCTGCACTCCGGCAACAGACGCTAGCGCAATGCGGAAGCGCACACCTCTGAATGAGCACCACAGTCTATTTAGTTACTAATCACAAGTTACAGAATTTGTGCATGTGTGTAAAGAATGTATATTATTTTGCATTGGGTAATATGCAAGATTTTAATGGCATAAATCTTTTTTGTATCAGTGGTGGTCAACATTTACATACAAAACCCATTTTAACGCAAGATAATACTGATCCTAAAAGATGTAGAAATGGGTGTCTGAGCATGGCTAAGGACAAGATAAAGTGTTACTAGTTATCTGCAATATCTCCTCCTTTCTAATCACCTGCCCTCACTGAAGCCATCTCCATAGAAAACTGTGGGGATGATGTAAAGAGACTATGGGGTGTCTCTGAGTTGATCGTAGCTGTGCTAAATGTAGCACATCTACGATCAGTCACACTGACATGCGGGGGGACGCCCAGCACAGGGCTAGTCGCCCTACCCCGTCGCAGACGTACAAAAGCATCGCACAGCGGCAATGCTTTTGTAATGCAGGAGTAACTCCAAGCCAGCGCAGCCACTGCGCGCTGGCAGGAGTTACCTGTTGCTGCCCGGGTCGCAGCAGCTGCATGTCAGGTCACGCAGCCGCCGCGGCCCACCCCCCAATGGTCCAGACATGCCTGTGTTGCCTGGACCGCGCCCCCTAAACGGCGGACAAACGCCGGTAGCCCACCTCCTCCTGTCCGGCGACCGCATCTGCCTGTCAATCAGGCAGAGGCGATCGCTAGCCTAAGACAGCCGTCGGCTGCCTGCCATGTGCCGGCGCATGCTCAGTTCAGACCCGATCGCTGCTGTGCGAAAACGCGGTCTCAATGACCCCCTATGTAACAATGTAACTTTCATGTCCTAGATAATGCCACCTTCAGATGATATGAGCCCACTAATTTCAATGGAGCAGTGCTGCCAAAGAGGGATCTTGTAATCCCTCTCCACTGTACTGGAGCTGAATGCAATGCCCATTGCAACCTTTGTGCACTGCGGGGCTGATTCAGTACCAGACACATTCCCCTTTAGGTCGCAGTTAACCAATGTTTTCAGGACTGCGTTTCTGCCAGAGCACCATATGCCACCAATAGCTACAGTAAGAGCTGTTTGTTAGTATGTGTTTGGACATCTGCATTTCTATGGAACGTGATGTTATTGGAAATGGACACATTCTTGCTTAAGTGTTTATATGGAATTAGGAGACCACACACACAATTAGATATAAAATTAACTTATAAATAAACATCATTGTAATCTCGGCAGACATGTTAAAGATGAGACCAAAAGAAAAAAGACAGTAAAACAAGACCTTTTTTTTTTTTTAATTTGTAGAGTGATTTTTGCAACAGATTAAAGGGAAACTGACCACATATCTTTCCATTATACTTCCGTAATGTAGTATGTAATCCTACTATACAGCTCGCTATACATTTTTAACACTGTAGCAAAACTAAGATATTGGTTTATTGAAGTTCTTCCAGTGCCTTTTCAACAGTGTTTGTGCGTTACAAAGTTTAACTTAAAATTTTGGTAATATTTATGAATTCTTTGCACAATAGGCAATGCTTAATTAATATGCCTCTTTGTAAAGGCAAAGCACAATGCAGTCAGTCTGTCCCTGTGGGACTCTAAAGCTGGATACACACTAGTCTGATCCTCAGGAGATCCGACTCCAATCCAACCCACTGGTGCGACATTGGACAAGTGTGTACCGTAATCCGACCGACCGATTCACCCGATCCTGATCACCTGCCAGGTCTTCTGGTCAGGGGTGGATTAACAGAGGAGGGTGCCCTTGCCAGACTCCGTATAGGTCCCCTACTCTCAACAGCGCGGTAGATTGTACTTCGCATGCGAAGGTCTCCGGAAACATGGCGCCCGCCATGTTCCAATTACTTACTCCAGAAAGGTAAGTATTTAAACATGAGTACAGTGTGTGCGGTGTGGGACCCCTGGACCCAGGGGTCCCTGTGCGCTACACACACTGCACCCATTATAGAAAAGCCAATGCTTCTGGTGTTTAACATGCTTAAAATCCAGAAGACCCAACTGCCGACCAATTGCGCAGTGTGTATGCTGCTGATACTGGAGCTGGCAACCAGTCTCCGGCCCCGCTAGCTCAGCACACCATCTGCAGACAGGCGTGCGGCAGCACTGGATCCAGAGGGATCCCGGAACTATCCACTGTTGCAGCAGGCCTGGATCCTGGAGGATCCAGTCCCAGTCAACCATTACTGCAGAGTTCGGCAGCAGGCGCTTGGGCAGAGATTGTGGGTTCCCACCGCTGCACTACGGGCACAATAGCAGCGTTTCCATGTGCAAAAAATAGTGGCACAAGTCGTAATTGACTCGCTAGCAGAACCAAATGTAAAGATCAAGATGGCCCTATCCTTTAGGGCCAGCTGATATTAGCCAGCATGAGGTAGCTGCTGTCAGTCCAATGGTGGGGAAGGAGCAAGTAAGAGCCCCCGAAGGCAAAAGAAGCCGGAAAAGCCCTGGGAAGGTGGCAGTAGTGCAAAATGATTCAAGGCTGTCCCCCCCTCCCCCCAGGGGAAGACGCTGTCCAATAAATTATTGCAACACTTGGTGTCTTGTCTTTATTTACATTTTTTTCTTTACAGGCGGACTACAGTTTCCAGTGGACCCTTAATGTGCAGGCATGCTGGCATTAAGGGATCTCCAAGTGCCGGCAGGGGTGCGTGGCATAGTGGTTGTTACTCAGGAGGGAAGGGGGGCAGGTTTGTTTTTTTTGGGTGGGGGGAGGGGTCTCCACTTTCTAGGTAATTCCAGCCATGGGCTGACCAGTTTGGGGGTGGTTAATGTGATGGCAGGGGGGCCCCTCACTGTGTGTCATCCTGCTATGGCATTATCCCCCCAGCTGGTTCAGCCTGAAACTGGTTATTGGTAAACAAGGGGAACCTAACGTTGGTTTTTCCCCCTAATTTCCATTACCAGATCAGGGTGAGAGGTACAGAGTGGAGTATTGCTTTTTATGTGAAACAAGCATAAATTATAAAAATTCCCTGTCCCTATCTCCCCGCCACCATGATATTAAAGGCCCCATTCAACACTGTTATTATTATATTCCTCCCCGTTCCCCCACCACATTATCAGTAATAAATCCGCCTTCATTCTTTCAGCAGATGCAGATTGTAGGTGTCCTGCTCCTCCTCTGTGCAGTGTTCTCTGGCATGCCATTCTGTAAAACATAATACATGAAAATGTAAACTTATCATGTGTCCTAGTTTGTAAAAAATAATTACATCCTGTATTTGGACAATATAATATAATAATGCAGAAGCACACTTTACTACTTTGGCCACAAAAAATGAATGACATTAGCATCTTATGGGGCATACACGCGGTGCGATTTTAACTACCGTTATGGACTATAGTGCATATCGCAACGTGTGTATACAGCTTGCGATACCGATGTGCGCACCCGCAGGGTCGGCATTGCAAGTAAAAATAGACTGTGCAGGCAGGTAAATATTGACTATAATGTGTACGGGTGTGGTATGCAAGGTCGACAGTAACTAGGTCGACCACTATTGGTCGACAGTAACTAGGTCGACAGGGTCTCTAGGTCAACAGGGTCTCCAGGGCGACATGAGTTTTTTATGTTTTTTTGGTGTCATTTTCTCCGTACAGTGACCGGGAACCCCAATTAGTGCACCGTGTCCCCTCGCATGACAGGTTACTATTCCCAATCGTAGTCCGCGTGGAAGTATGAAAACGATCCAAAAAGGAAAAAGAAATTGTGAAAAAATCATGTCGACCTTTTGACCACGTCGACCTAGAGACCCTGTCGACTTAGTTACTGTCGACCAATAGTGGTCGACCTAGTTACTGTCGACCTAGAGACCGGATCCCAAAGTGTACAATCTAGTACATAATCTAGTCAAAAATGACCATAGCAACAATCACCAAGAGCCAAAATCGCACCGTGTGTATAGTCAAGTTAAAAAAAAAAAAAAAAGGATTTTGGTTACCTACAGTACCGGTAAATCCTTTTCTCGTAGTCCGTAGAGAATGCTGGGGTCCACATTAGTACCATGGGGTATAGTCGGGTCCACCAGGAGCCATTGGCACTTTAAGAGTTTGAGAGTGTGGGCTGGCTCCTCGCTCTATGCCCCTCCTACCAGGCTCAGTCTAGAAACTGTGCCCGAGGAGACGGACATCTTCGAGAGAAGGATTTAACACAGATAGTGGCGAGATTCATACCAGCTCACACATACAAGGCACCTCAAGCTAACTAGCTTGAAAAACTCAGCAACTGCTGAAACATTACTTACCAAGTAACAATGCAGTACAAAACTAAACAAAGTTGTACTGAACCAGATAACGGTTGCAGGAAAATGAAGCGCTGGGCGGGCGCCGAGCATCCTCTACGGACTGCGAGAAAAGGATTTACCAGTAGGTAACCAAAATCCTATTTTCTCTTACGTCCTAGAGGATGCTGGGGTCCACATTAGTATTATGGGGATGTACCAAAGCTCCCAGAACGGGAGGGAGTGCGCGGAGGCTCCTGCAAAACTGATTGACTGAACTTCAGATCATCAGAGGCCAAAGTATCGAACTTGTAGAACTTAGCAAACGTGTTCGACCCAGACCAAGTTACCGCTTGGGAAAGTTGTAACGCCGAGACACCCCAGGCAGCCGCCCAGGAAGACCCCACCTTACGAGTAGAGTGGGCCTTAACAGATTTTAGACACGGCAAACCTGCCATAGAATAAGCATGCTGGATAGTGAACCTAATCCAGCGAGATATAGACTGCTTTGAAGCAGGACACCCAATTTTCTTGGGATCATACAGGACAAACAAAGAGTCCGATTCCCTGTGACAAGCAGTCCTCTTAACATAGATTTTCAAAGCCCTCACAACATCCAAGGACTTTGACGAAATTGAGGCGTCAGTAGCCACTGGCACCACAATAGGTTGGTTGATATGAAATGCCGACAAAACCTTGGGAAGATACTGCTGGCGTGTCCGGAGCTCAGCTCTATCTTCGTGGAATATCAAGTAAGGGCTTTTACAGGTCAAAGCCCCCAATTCTGAGACACGTCTAGCAGAAGCTAAGGCCAACAACGTGACCGCCTTCCATGTAAGAAATTTGACCTCAACCTCCTGTAGAGGCTTAAACCAGTCCGACTGGAGGAACTGCAACACCACGTTAAGGTCCCAAGGCACCGTAGGCGGTACAAAGGGAGGTTGAATGTGCAGAACTCCCTTCAAAAAGGTCTGAACTTCAGGGAGGGCAGCCAATTGTTTCTGGAAGAAAATGGACAGGGCCGAAATCTGGACCTGCACAGATCCCAACCTCAGGCCCATATCCACACCTGGTTGCAGGAAGAGTAGAACACGTCCCAGTTGAAACTCCACCGTAGGAAACTTCTTGGATTCACACCAAGAGACATATTTCTTCCAAATACGATGGTAATGCTTAGACATTACCCCTTTGCTAGCCTGCATCAGGGTAGGAATGACCTTCTTCAGAATGCCCTTCCGAGCAAGTATCAGGCGTTAAACTTCCATGCCGTCAAACGTAGCCGCGGTAAGTCTTGATAGGCTGCAGCAGGTCCTCCCGAAGAGGATGAGGCCTCGGCTCTTCCTGCAAGAGATTCAGAAGGTCCGCGTACCAAGCCCGCCTTGGCCAGTCTGGAGCAATGAGGAGCCCTTGAACTCTTGTTCTCCTTACAAGCTTTAGAACTCTTGGAATGAGTGGAAGTGGTGGAAACACGTACATCGACTGGAACGCCCACAGAGACACCAGGGCGTCCACTGCCACTGCTTGTGGGCCCCTCGACCTGGAACAATAGCGTTGAAGCCTCTTGTTGAGATGAGAGGCCATCATGTCTATTTGGGGTAACCCCCAAAGGTCTGTTATTTCCTTGAACACCTCCGGATGGAGACCCCACTCCCCTGGATGGAGATCGTGTCTGCTGAGGAAGTCTGCTTCCTAGTTGTCCACTCCCGGAATGAAGATTCCTGAGAGCGCCAACGCGTGTCTTTCTGCCCAGAGGATGATTCTTGTCACCTCTGACATTGCAGCTCTGCTCTTCGTTCCGCCCTGTCGGTTTATGTAAGCCACCGTCGTTACATTGTCCGACTGTATGATCGGCAGGCCTGCTTCCAGACTTGACCACCTTCCTTGGAAGGTTTCCCCTTGAGTGACTGCGCCCCAGCCCCGAAGGCTCGCATGCAGCCCTCCAGAAGGTGAGGCAATTGGAGCCACCAGAGGAGTGAAATCCTGGCCTTTGGCGACAGACGAATTCTCTGGTGCATGTGGAGATGAGATCCTGACCACTTGTCCAGAAGATCCAGTTGGAAGGCCCGAGCATGGAACCTCCCGTACTGGGAAGCCTCGCAAGAGGCCACCATCTTTCCCAAAAGGCGAATGCATTGATGAACCGACACACGGGCTGGCTTCAGGACATCCCTGACCATTGTTTGTATCACCAACGCCTTTTCCTGCGGAAGAAACACCCTCTGCATTTCTGTGTCGAGGATCATCCTCAGAAAAGACAACCTCTGGATTGGTTCCAAATGTGATTTTGGAAGGTTCAGAATCCAACCGTGGAGTCTGAGTAGGTGGGTTGTGAGAACAATGGACTGCAAAAGCTTCTCCTTGAACGATGCCTTTATCAGCAGATCGTCCAGATATGGAATAATGTTCACCCCTTGTTTGCGGAGGAGACTCATCATCTCTGCCATCACCTTGGTGAACACCCTCGGTGCTGTTGAGAGGCCGAATGGCAGGGCCTGGAACTGGAAATGACAGTCCAGTAATGCGAAACGGAGATAAGACTGATGCGGCAGCCAAATCGGAATGTGGAGGTACGCATCCTTGATATCCAGGGATACCAGGAATTCCCCCTCTTCCAAACCTGATATCACCGCCCGGAGACTCCATTTTGAACTTGAACTCCTTTAGAAAGGGTTCAGTGATTTTAGGTTCAGAATGGGCCTGACCGAACCACCCGGTTTCGGTACCACGAAAAGGTTGGAATAGTAACCTGTGGTTTGCAAATGAGGAGGAACTGGCACAATAACCTGTGCCTCCACCAACTTCTGGACAGCCTGTTGTAGGACAGTTCTATCTGCCAGTAGAACTGGCAAGCCTGATTTGAAAAATCGGTGAGGAGGGAGATTCTGAAATTCCAGCCTGTATCCCTGGGACACAATATCTATCACCCAGGGATCCAGGCCGGACGATACCCAGACGTGACTGAACTATCTGAGTCTCGCTCCCACTGGCCCCACCTCCAGGCCGCGCTTTCTCGAATATAGCATTTAATTCCTTTGACGCAGGGAAGGTTAGCGAGGTTTTCATATTTTCAGTGAAAAAAGCCTCCTCAACCTGCTCAGGTGTGGTATCATTAACATTCAACACATCCCTGATAGCCTCTTTCATCAATTGCACCCGCTTTGCAAGAGAGGCAGACCCCTGCGACACATCCCCATTACAGTCTGTGGTGTCAGAATTGGTATCCGTGTCATCTTGCATGACATGAACAAGCGTACGTTTGTGGGGGTATATAGCGGAGCGTCCTGAGGTACAAGAATCGGGCCATACTGCCATAGAGTTCTGTAATACCTGGGTTGCAGATTCATTACTTGCAACCCTGTCTGAAATCTGAGAAATCCAAGAATTGATAGAGGAAAACCACTCAGGTTCCCTTGCTGAAATCTGTGCTAAACCAGTGCTATCCTGATTACATGGAATGGGATCATCCTGGGAGGACATATCCTCCGCAGCATATGACACAGTGCCCCTGGACATAGCTAAAGGAGACCACCAAACACTCCACACACATACAGGGGAGGGCAGACAGAGTTTCCCCCCCAAGAATGGCAAAAGAGACACAGAGATTGGAACCAAACCACACACAGCGCTTCTAACCAAAGGGAGACCCCTTGTCAGCGCTGACTGTGCACCTTAATAGGATACACAGTCGTATTGCAGCCTCTCCCCCCCCTTCTACAACCCCCTGGTACCGTTTACAGATAGCTGGAGTTGCTGTGGAGGGACCTGTTTCGCCAGATCAGCACTGTGCAGGCAGGAAAATGGCGCTGAACGCTGCTGGGTCCACTCTGAGTAGAAGCTCCGACCCCAAAATGGCGCTGTCTTCCCGCTTTTCCACTGATTATACTGGCCTGAGGCTTGAGTGCTTACTGAGATCCGAGGACCCCGACAGGCTTTGGGACCAGTGTAGGGTGTAGCGCTGGCTCAGGGCACCCCTCATAGCGCCGCACCATGAGCCTCCCGGAGCAAGGAGGCTGAGCCTCCCGGAGCACAGTTAATACTGCGCTCCTACCCTGCTGCCGCCATCTTCACACCGACCTCCCGCTTGCAAGGGGGGGTCGCTGTCTCACTCGCCACCGATTCATCAGCTCTCTAAGGGGGTGGCGGCATGCTGCTGGGGCGAGCGATCCCCTGCGGCGGGAAGCGATCTGACCCCTCAGGAGCTCAGTGTCCTGTCAGCGGAGTAAGTGGCTCAGAACCCCGCAGGGCGGACACTACTCCCCCCCTTAGTCCCACGAAGCAGGGAGGCTGTTACCAGCAGCCTCCCTGTAAAATAATAAACCCTAAATAAAACTTTTCTAGGGAAACTCTGGAGCGCTCCCCTAGCTGTGACCGGCTCCTCCGGGCACATTTTCTAAACTGAGTCTGGTAGGAGGGGCATAGAGGGAGGAGCCAGCCCACACTCTCAAACTCTAAAAGTGCCAGTGGCTCCTGGTGGACCAGTCTATACCCCATGGTACTAATGTGGAGCATCCTCTAGGACGTAAGAGAAATCAAGTATATTTTTATTTTTTCAATAAAATAAAATAAGAGAAGCGAAGGAAGACCAATGGTTAGGCTCCTCCATTCTTTATCTATGTTATAAGTCAGTGATAGCAACGATGCATCTTTACATACATTTACTTCATTCCGCTGTGAGGAATTAAATCCTTTTTTCAACATCCTGTGTATTGTGATTTAACAAAGTCACATTAAATTTTTGCTTAAAATCTTAAAAATAGCAAAGTATCACGGAAACAATGAAATGTCATACATACCTCTCTCAGATCATTCCACTGCCTCTGAAGTCGACAAATGCAGCAATCTTTTATGATGGCGAATGCAGCAATCTTTTATGGTGGCGAATGCAGCAATCTTTTATGGTGTAAAATGCAGCAATCTTTTATTCTGGGAATGCAACAATCTTTTATGGTGGCGAATGCAGCAATCTTTTATGGTGGCGAATGCAGCAATCTTTTATGGTGTAAAGTGCAGCAATCTTTTATGGTGTAAAATGCAGCAATCTTTTATGGTGTAAAATGCAGCAATCTTTTATGGTGTAAAATGCAGCAATATTTTATGGTAGCAAATGCAGCAATCTTTTATGGTAGCAAATGCAGCAATCTTTTATGGTGGCGAATGCAGCAATCTTTTCTGGTGTAAAGTGCAGCAATCTTTTTGCAGCAATCTTTTATGGTGTAAAATGCAGCAATCTTTTATGGTGTAAAATGCAGCAATCTTTTATGGTAGCAAATGCAGCAATCTTTTATGGTGGCGAATGCAGCAATCTTTTATGGTGTAAAATGCAGCAATCTTTTATTCTGGGAATGCAACAATCTTTTATGGTGGCGAATGCAACAATCTTTTATGGTGGCGAATGCAGCAATCTTTTATGGTGGCGAATGCAGCAATCTTTTATGGTGTAAAATGCAGCAATCTTTTATGGTGTAAAATGCAGCAATCTTTTATGGTGTAAAATGCAGCAATATTTTATGGTAGCAAATGCAGCAATCTTTTATGGTAGCAAATGCTGCAATCTTTTATGGTGGCGAATGCAGCAATCTTTTCTGGTGTAAAGTGCAGCAATCTTTATGCAGCAATCTTTTATGGTGTAAAATGCAGCAATCTTTTATGGTGTAAAATGCAGCAATCTTTTATGGTAGCAAATGCAGCAATCTTTTATGGTGGCGAATGCAGCAATCTTTTATGGTGTAAAGTGCAGCAATCTTTTATGGTGTAAAATGCAGCAATCTTTTATGGTGTAAAATGCAGTAATCTTTTATGGTGTAAAATGCAGCAATCTTTTATGGTGTAAGCACTGCGGTTGTGCAGCTATTACACCATACAACCATACAGGACATTATTTTCATGCCATTACTAACAGGCACATATATAGCACCTCTTCACAGAAGTTAACAGCAGTCATGTGTGTAACTAACTGCTTGTAATCCAGCAAACAGATTAGACCAATGGAGAGAGTATGAGGAAAACAAGAAGCAGCCAGCCTTGGAGATTATTATGCTTTATTTATATGGCGCCACAAGGGTTCCGCAGCGCACAATTACAGAGTACATATGCACATAATCAAAACAGGAAAACAGTGACTTACAGTTGAAGACAATATAGGACAAGTACAGGGTAGCTAAGCATAACTACATCAGTAAACGACACTGAGATAAGTATCAAGGTGGCTGAAACTGCAGGATTTGAGCAGTTGAGGATTATGATAAAGTAAGACAAGAATAAGCACATGGGGGAAGAGGGCCCTACTCGTGAAAGCTTACATTCTAAAGGGGAGGGGCACACAGAAAGGGGTGACACAGATTGGGTAGACCGAGCGTAGGACAGAGGGTTAGGATTGGATTTGGCTGGGTTTGGTAAAGAAGTAGGTAGGTCTCAAGAGCCCGTTTGAAGTTCTGTAGAGAGATGGAGAGTCTGAGGAGGAGAGGTAGAGAATTCCAAAGTAAGGGAGCAACACGTGAAAAATCTTGGAGACAGGAGTGGAAGTAATCAGAAGACAGGAGAGTCGGTGTGCATTAGCAGAGTGAAGAGGACGGGTGGGAGAGTAAAGGGAGATAAGGTCAGAGATGTAAGTGGGAGAGGAGTGTGCTTTGTAAGTGAGTGTGAGAAGCTTGAAATGGATTCTGAAGGGGAAGGAGAGCCAGTGAAGGGCTAGTAAGAGAGGTGAGGTGGATGTAGTGCATTTGGTGAGGAAGATGATCCGGGAAGCAGCATTGAGGATAGATTGGAGTGGAGAGATGTATGTGTTAGGGATGCCAGTCAGGAGGAGATTACAGTAGTCCAGTCTGGAGATGACCAGTGAGTGGATAAGGGTCTTGGTGGCATCCTGGGTGAGAAAGGGTCTCTCCTGGAAATGTTTTTGAGATAAAAATGACAGGTTTGTGAGAGGTGCTGAATGTGTGGTTTAAAGGAGAGGGAGGAGTCAAGGATAACGCCAACACAGCGTACTTGGGGGCTAGAGGAGATAGTTGTGCCATCAATGGATAATGAGATTGTGGGAGGTGAGGTTGTGCGGGAGGGTGGGAAGATTATCAGCTCAGTCTTGGACATGTTACGTTTAAGAAAGCGCTCGGACATCCAGGAAGAGATAGCAGAGAGACAGTTGGAGGGACGAGTAAGGAGAGCCGGGGAGAGATTAGGGGACGAAAGGTAGATTTGAGTGTCATCAGCATAGAGGTGATATTGGAAGTTAAAAGAACTAATGAGTTCACCTAAAGAGGACGTTTAGAGAAAGAAAAGGAGAGGACGAAGAACAGAACCTTGGGGGACACCAACAGTTACTGGAAGTGTGGGGGAGATAGCGTCATGAGAGGAGACAGAGCAGGAACGATCAGAGAGGTAGGAGGACAGCCAGGAGAGGGCAGTATCACGCAGACCAAGATAGTGAAGGATTTGTAGAAGGAGATGGTGGTCCACAGTGTCAAAAGCAGCAGAGAGGTCAAGAAGAATAACACAGTAGTGGCCCTTAGATTTGACTGCATGGAGGACATTGCACACTTTTGTGAGGGCAGTTTCAGTGGAGTGGAGAGAGCTGAAACCAGACTGGAATGGGTCAAGCAGTGAGTGGGAGGAAAGAAAGGCAGTGAGTTGGTTATAGACAATATGCTCAAGGAGTTTGGAGGCAAAAGGGAGGAGAGAGATGGGTCGACAGCTGGAGAGGGTGTTTGGATCAAGGGCAGGTTTTTTAAGCATATGGGAGACAAGAGCATGCTTGAAGGCAGAGGGAACAGTGCCTGATGAGAGGGAGAGATTGAGAAGGTGGGCAAGATGGGAACAGGCAGAAGGAGAGAGGTAGCAGAGGAGGTGGGAGGGGATAGGGTCAAGTTGGGAGGTGGGGGGGGGGGGGGATGGATGAGGGCCATGACTTCCTCACTAGACACATGGGAGAAAGATGTCAGAGTTGGTGAGAAGGAAGGGGAGGGGTGGCAAGGGATGGGTGGTGGATGGTTGCTGGTCTGGTGGGATGTGATGTGCTGATGTATGGAGTCAATCTTGGATGTAAAATAAGTGGCAAAGTCAAGAGCAGGCAATGAGGATGGGAGAGGAGGAGGTAGTGGGCAGAGGAGGGAGTTCACAGCGGCAAAGAGGCGCCGGGGGTTGGAAGACTAGGTAGAGATGAGAATTTTTAAGTATTATTGTTTAGCGAGGGAAAGGGCAGCACTGAAGTATGAGAGCATAAATTTAAAATGGAGGAAGTCTGCCTAATTTCCTCCACTGTTGCTCGGCAGTGCGTGAGCATTTTTGAAGGTATCTGGTGCATTTGGTGTGCCAGGGTTGAGGTGTTTATCTGCGAGGGTGAATAGTGGTTGGTGGAGCGACAGAGTCAAGAGCAGAAGTAAAAGATGCATTGTATGTGGCTTGTTCAGGGCATTAGAGAGAGAGAGAATTCAGTCAACAGGGAGGATAGGGATGAGGTGTCAATAGCCCCAATGTTACGCTTAGTGATGGTTGCCTTAGGAGGGAGAGATGGGGAAGTGGAGATAGATAAGTTGAAAGAGAGCAGGTGGTGGTCAGAGAGCGAAAAAGGGGAATTGGAGAAAATAAGATTTTAAACCTACCTGTAAATCTTTTTCTCGTAGTCCGTAGAGGATGCTGGGGACTCCGTAAGGACCATGGGGATAGACGGGCTCCGCAGGACACATGGGCACTTTAAGAAAGACTTTGACTCTGGGTGTGCACTGGCTCCTCCCTCTATGCCCCTTCTCCAGACCTCAGTTAGAGAAACTGTGCCCAGAGGAGACAGACAGTACGAGGAAAGGATTTTAGTTAATCCAAGGGCAAGATTCATACCAGCCACACCATCCACACCGTATAACTTGTGATATACTATCTAGTAAACAGTATGAAAAAACTACATATCATCGGTCCAAAACCGATGAAACTATAACATAACCCTTATGTAAGCAATAACTATATACAAGTCTTGCAGAAGTAGTCCGCACTTGGGACGGGCGCCCAGCATCCTCTACGGACTACGAGAAAAAGATTTACCGGTAGGTTTAAAATCTTATTTTCTCTAACGTCCTAGAGGATGCTGGGGACTCCGTAAGGACCATGGGGATTATACCAAAGCTCCCAAACGGGCGGGAGAGTGCGGATGACTCTGCAGCACCGATTGAGCAAACAGGAGGTCCTCCTCAGCCAGGGTATCAAACTTATAGAACTTTGCAAAGGTGTTTGACCCCAACCAAGTAGCAGCTCGGCACAGCTGTAGTGCCGAGACCCCTCGGGCAGCCGCCCAAGACGAGCCCACCTTCCTAGTGGAATGGGCCTTAACCGATTTCGGTAACGTCAATCCTGCCGTAGAATGCGCCTGCTGAATCGTGTTACAGATCCAGCGAGCAATAGTCTGCTTTGAAGCAAGGCCGCCAACCTTGTTGGTTGCATATAGGACAAACAGTGCTTCTGTTTTTCTGATCCTAGCCGTTCTGGCCACGTAAATTTTCAAAGCCCTGACCACATCCAGGGACTCGGAATCCTCCAAGTCACGTGTAGCCACAGGCACAACAATAGGTTGGTTCATATGAAAAGATGAGACCACCTTAGGTAGGAATTGAGGATGGGTCCGCAATAACGCTCTATCCATATGGAAAACCAGATAGCGGCTTTTATGTGATAAAGCCGCCAATTCCGAAACTCGCCTAGCCGAAGCCAAGGCTAACAACATGACCACCTTCCAAGTGAGATATTTCAACTCCACTGTTTTAAGTGGTTCAAACCAATGTGACTTAAGGAAACTTAACACCACGTTAAGGTCCCTAGGGCGCCACCGGAGGTACAAAAGGAGGCTGAATATGCAGTACTCCCTTCACAAAAGTCTGTACTTCAGGTAAAGAGGCCAATTCCTTTTGAAAGAAAATGGATAAGGCCGAAATCTGAACTTTAATGGAGCCTAATTTTAGGCCCAAATTCACTCCAGTTTGTAGGAAGTGAAGAAAACGGCCTAGATGGAATTCTTCCGTAGGAGCATTCCTGGCCTCACACCAAGAAACATATTTACGCCATATTCGGTGATAATGTTTAGATGTCACGTCCTTCCTAGACTTTATTAACGTAGGAATAACCTCATCCGGAATACCTTTTTCCGCTAGGATCCGGCGTTCAACTGTGCCCAGAGGAGACGGACAGTACGAGGAAAGGATTTTAGTTAATCCAAGGGCAAGATTCATACCAGCCACACCAATCACACCGTATAACTTGTGATATACTATCTAGTAAACAGTATGAAAAAACAACATATCATCGGTCCAAAGCTGATGAAACTATAACATAACCCTTATGTAATCAATAACTATATACAAGTCTTGCAGAAGTAGTCCGCACTTGGGACGGGCGCCCAGCATCCTCTACGGACTACGAGAAAAAGATTTACCGGTAGGTTTAAAATCTTATTTTCTCTAACGTCCTAGAGGATGCTGGGGACTCCGTAAGGACCATGGGGATTATATCAAAGCTCAGAAACGGGCGGGAGAGTGCGGATGACTCTGCAGCACCGATTGAGCAAACAGGAGGTCCTCCTCAGCCAGGGTATCAAACTTATAGAACTTTGCAAAGGTGTTCGACCCCGACCAAGTAGCAGCTCGGCACAGCTGTAGTGCCGAGACCCCTCGGGCAGCCGCCCAAGACGAGCCCACCTTCCTAGTGGAATGGGCCTTAACCGATTTCGATAACGGCAATCCTGCCGTAGAATGTGCCTGCTGAATCGTGTTACAGATCCAGCGAGCAATAGTATGCTTTGAAGCAGGGCCGCCAACCTTGTTGGCTGCATACAGGACAAACAGTGCTTCTGTTTTTCTGATCCTAGTTGTTCTGGCCACGTAAATTTTCAAAGCCCTGACCACATCCAGGGACTCGGAATCCTCCAAGCCACAGGCACAACAATAGGTTGGTTCATATGAAAGGATGAGACCACCTTAGGTAGGAATTGAGGATGGGTCCGCAATTCCACTCTATCCATATGGAAAACCAGATAGGGGCTTTTATGTGATAAAGCCGCCAATTCCGAAACTCGCCTAGCCGAAGCCAAGGCTAACAACATGACCACCTTCCAAGTGAGATATTTCAACTCCACTGTTTTAAGTGGTTCAAACCAATGTGACTTAAGGAAACTTAACACCACGTTAAGGTCCCAAGGCGCCACCGGAGGTACAAAAGGAGGCTGAATATGCAGTACTCCCTTCACAAAAGTCTGTACTTCAGGTAAAGAGGCCAATTCCTTTTGAAAGAAAATGGATAAGGCCGAAATCTGAACTTTAATGGAGCCTAATTTTAGGCCCAAATTCACTCCAGTTTGTAGGAAGTGAAGAAAACGGCCTAGATGGAATTCTTCCGTAGGAGCATTCCTGGCCTCATACCAAGAAACATATTTACGCCATATTCGGTGATAATGTTTAGATGTCACGTCCTTCCTAGCCTTCATTAACGTAGGAATAACCTCATCCGGAATACCTTTTTCCGCTAGGATCCGGCGTTCAACCGCCATGCCGTCAAACGCAGCCGCGGTAAGTCTTGGAACAGACAGGGACCTTGTTGTAACAGGTCCTGCCTTAGAGGAAGAGGCCACGGATCTTCTGTGAGCATTTCCTGCAGATCCGGATACCAGGTCCTTCGTGGCCAATCCGGAACAATGAGTATTGTTCTCACTCCTCTTTTTCTTATTATCCTCAACACCTTGGGTATGAGAGGAAGAGGAGGAAACACATAGACCGACTGGAACACCCACGGTGTCACTAGGGCGTCCACAGCCACCGCCTGAGGGTCTCTTGACCTGGCGCAATACCTTTGTAGCTTTTTGTTGAGCCATCATGCCTATTTGGGGCAGTCCCCACCGACTTGCAATCTGCGCAAAGACTTCTTGATGAAGTCCCCACTCTCCCGGATGCAGGTCGTGCCTGCTGAGGAAGTCTGCTTCCCAGTTGTCCACTCCCGGAATGAAAACTGCTGACAGAGCGCTTACATGATTCTCCGCCCAGCGAAGAATTCTGGTGGCTTCCGCCATTGCCACCCTGCTCCTTGTGCCGCCTTGGCGGTTTACATGAGCTACTGCGGTGACGTTGTCTGACTGGATCAGAACTGGTCGATCGCGAAGTAAGATCTCCGCTTGACGTAGGGCGTTGTATATGGCCCTTAGTTCCAGGATGTTGATGTGAAGACAAGTCTCTTGACTTGACCAAAGGCCTTGGAAATTTCTTCCCTGTGTGACTGCACCCCAACCTCGGAGGCTCGCGTCCGTGGTCACCAGGATCCAGTCCTGAATGCCGAACCTGCGGCCCTCTAGAAGGTGAGCACTTTTCAGCCACCACAGGAGAGATACTCTGGCCCTGGGGGACAGGGTGATCCGCTGATGCATTTGCAGATGTGACCCGGACCATTTGTCCAATAGGTCCCATTGGAATGTCCTTGCATGGAATCTGCCGTAGGGAATGGCTTCGTATGTCGCCACCATTTTTCCCAGGACTTGAGTGCAATGACGTATTGACACTTGTTTTGGCTTCAACAGGTTCATGACTAGAGTCATGAGTTCCTGCGCTTTTTCTGTTGGAAGAAAAATCCTCTTCTGGTCTGTGTCCAGAATCATGCCCAAGAAGGGCAGACGAGTTGTAGGATTCAGCTGCGACTTTGGAATATTGATAATCCAGCCGTGTCGCTGTAACACAGTCAGTGAAAGTGATACGCTGTTCAGCAACTTCTCCCTTGATCTCGCTTTTATGAGGAGATCGTCCAAGTACGGGATAATTGTGACACCCTGTTTGCGCAGGAGAACCATCATTTCCGCCATTACCTTGGTGAAAATTTTCGGGGCCGTGGAAAGCCCAAACGGCAACATCGGAAATTGGTAATGACAATCCTGTACCACAAATCTCAGGTACGCCTGATGAGGAGGATATATGGGAACATGCAGGTATGCATCCTTTATGTCCAGAGATACCATAAAATCTCCCCCTTCCAGGCTGGCGATGACCGCTCTGAGCGATTCCATCTTGAACTTGAACCGTTTTAAGTAAAGGTTCAGGGATTTTCAATTCAAAATGGGTCTGAACGAACCGTCCGGTTTCGGGACCACCAACAGAGTTGAGTAGTACCCCTTCCCTCTTTGAAGCAGAGGAACCTCTACCACCAGTTGTTGAAGACACAATTTGCGAATCGCATGTAACACTATCTCCCTTTCCAGGAGGGAAGTCGGTAGGGCCGATTTGAAAAACCGGCGAGGAGGCACCTCTTCGAATTCCAGCTTGTAACCCTGGGAAACAATTTCTATTGCCCAGGGATCCACCTGTGAGTGAACCCAGATGTGGCTGAACAGTCGAAGACGTGCCCCCACTGGGGTGGACTCCCTCAGGGGAGCCCCAGCGTTATGCGGTGGATTTTGCAGAGGCCGGGGAGGACTTCTGTTCCTGGGAACTAGCTGTGTTATGCAGCTTCTTCCCTCTGCCCTTACCTCTGGCAAGAAAGGACGATCCACGTACTCTCTTGCTTTTATTGGGACGAAAGGACTGCATTTGATAATGAGGCGCTTTCTTAGATTGTGAGGTAATATATGGCAAAAAATTCGATTTACCTGCCGTAGCCGTGGAGACGAGGTCCGAGAGGCCCTCTCCAAACAATTCCTCACCCTTGTAAGGCAACAACTCCATATGTCTCTTGGAGTCGGCATCACCTGACCACTGTCGGGTCCATAAGACACGCCTAGCAGAAATAGACATAGCGCTTATCCTGGAACCCAGTAAACTAATGTCTCTTTGAGCATCCCTCATATATAAGACAGCATCTTAAAATGGTATCCTTATCAAGGGTCTCAATATCCGCTGATAAGGAATCTGTCCATGCTGCTACAGCACTACAAACCCAGGCCGACGCAATAGCCGGTCTGAGTAACGTACCAGAATGTGTGTAAATGGACTTCAAGGTAACCTCCTGCTTGCGGTCAGCAGGATCCTTGAGGGTAGCCGTATCTTGGGATGGAAGCGCTATCTTTTTTGATAAGCGCGTCAAAGCTTTGTCTACCCTAGGGGAGGATTCCCACCGGATTCTGTCCTGCGACGGGAAAGGATACGCTATTAGAATCCTTTTGCGAATCTGCAGTTTTTTGTCTGGAGTTTCCCACGCTTTTTCGCATAATTCGTTCAGCTCATATGAGGATGGAAAGGTGACCTCAGGTTTCTTTCCCTTATACATGTGTACCCTCGTGTCAGGGACAGGGGGTTCCTCAGTGATATGCAAAACATCTTTTATTGCGATAATCATATATCGAATACATTTAGCCACCTTTGGCTGTAATTTTGCATCATCGTAGTCGACACTGTAGTCTGAATCCGTGTCGGTATCTGTGTCAACTATTTGGTATAGTGGGCGCTTCTGAGACCCCGAAGGTCTAGGCGACATTGGGACAGGCATGGGTTATCTCCCTGACTGTATCCCAGCTTCAGCTTTGTCTAATCTTTTGTACAATAAATTAACATTAGCACGTAAACCATTCCACATATCCATCCAGTCAGGTGTCGGCACTGCCGACGGAGACCTAACATTCATACACTCCCCCTCCTCCTTAGGTGAGCCTTCAATCTCAGACATGTCGACACATGTGTACCGAGACACCACACACACACAGGGAAGCTCTTTTCTGAAGACAGGTTCCCCACCAGGCCCTTTGGAGAGACAGAGAGAGAGTATGCCAGCACACACCCCAGCGCTATATGACCCAGGAAAAAACACAGTATGTTTACCCAGTAGCGCTTTTGTTATGTATATGCGCCAATTATGTGCCCCCCCCCCCTACTTTAAAACCCTTCTTTCACCCTGTGTTAAGCAGGGGAGAGTCCGGGGAGCTTCCTCTCAGCGGTGCTGTGGAGAAAAATGGCGCTGGTGAGTGCTGAGGGAGAAGCCCCGCCCCCTCGGCGGCGGGCTTCTGTCACGCTCAAATTTCTCAATAACATGGCGGGGGCTCTTTATATACATGTACAGTGCCCAGCTGTACATGTATATATCTATATATGCCACAGGAGAGGTTTATATTGCTGCCCAGGGCGCCCCCCCCCCCGCTACCTGCACCCTTACAGTAACCGAGGTGTGTGAGGTGAATGGGAGCAATGGCGCACAGCTGCAGTGCTGTGCGTTACCTCTATGAAGATCAAGGTGTCTTCTGCCGCCTCTGATGTTCTTTTCCTCAAAACTCACCCGGCTTCAATCTTCCGGCTCTGCGAGGAGGACGGCGGCGCGGCTCTGGGACGGACGGCTAGGGTGAGACCTGCGTACCGATCCCTCTGGAGCTAATGGTGTCCAGTAGCCTAAGTAACAGAGCCCTGAAACTCAGAGAAGTGGGTCTGTTTCTCTCTCCTCAGTCCCTCGATGCAGGGAGTCTGTTGCCAGCAGGCTCCCTGAACATAAAAAACCTAACTAAAATGCTTTCTTTACAGGAAACTCAGGAAAGCTCCTGAAATGCACCCAGTCTCCACTGGGCACAGTATCAAACTGAGGTCTGGAGGAGGGGCATAGAGGGAGGAGCCAGGGCGCACCCAGAGTCAAAGTCTTTCTTAAAGTGCCCATGTCTCCTGCGGAGCCCGTCTATCCCCATGGTCCTTACGGAGTCCCCAGCATCCTCTAGGACGTTAGAGAAATCAGAAATATCGCAGCGGTGAGTGGAAACCAGATCCAGTGAGCTCCCGTTCACATGGGATGGTGAGGTGGTCCACTGGGAGAGAACAAGTGAAGAGGTGAGGATAAGGAGTTTAGAGGCAGGTGATTTTGTGGGGTTATCAATAGGGATATTGAAATCACCTAGGATAATGGAGGGAATGTCAGAAGAGAGGAAGTGAGGTAGCCAGGAAGCAAAGTTGTTGAGAAATATGGAGGAAGTGCCAGGTGGAAGGTAGATGACAGCAACTCGAAGATAACAGATTACCACATGCAAGAAGCCAACCACCTGCGGAAAACAGTCAACCAAAGTTTTCAAATAGAGAGATGTAAATGTTAGATAATAGGAAGATGAACACTGAGCAGACAGATGCATCAATCAAAATGGACCTCTTTCAGCACATTACACAAAAAGTAATCACACTTTGGGTAAGTGGAGGGAAGTAGGAAGCACTGTCAGGCTTCAAGCTCCATCTGATGGACAAACAGAGGTAACATCAATGTCATGTCATCAGTACTATGGGGGCCAAGATAATACCTGGACATGAGCCATAATATCAAGCATGTACTAGCAGGATCCTCTCTCTTCCTATTGCCTTATCCACCCATGTACCTCAGTATTACGCCTCTCACACGGTATGTACTATGCTTTAAGTCTGACATGTACCTTTGCTTCAGTCCAATCTTAAAAATGAAGACATACACTTTTAAACTCATACCGATTTAATGCCCTAAATGTACATCCTACCCTATGTGTACAAATGTGTTCAGTATGAAATACTGATGGTCAGGAGTCTGATTCCGGAATCCTACAGTCAGAATCCCGACCTCGAGTGCAGTGAGTCCCCTCGCGGGCTCGCTGCACTCGCCACACTTCGAGCTCATCGTCACTCTTTTATATTCCCCATTGGGTGGTGGCGTGAACCACCACCCGAGCGGGAATACCGGGCATTTTCCCTGCTGTCGGGTTTCCGGCGTCTGTATTTTGAACGCGGGATCTTGTTGTTCGGGAAATTAACTGTGTCCCGTACAAATATGTACAATGTATGGATATGAAAAAGATATGTAATCAAAGTCCTGTTACTTTTAACATGTTGGAAGAAAAGGAAACTCATAAACCCAGAAAATAATAAGATTTTAAACCTACCGGTAAATCTTTTTCTCCTAGTCCGTAGAGGATGCTGGGGACTCCGTAAGGACCATGGGGTATAGACGGGCTCCGCAGGAGACATGGGCACTTTAAGACCTTTAATGGGCGTGAACTGGCTCCTCCCTCTATGCCCCTCCTCCAGACCCCAGTTATAGGAACTGTGCCCAGAGGAGACGGACATTACGAGGAAAAGGATTTTGTTAATTAAGGGTGAGACACATACCAGCTCACACCACAAACACACCGTACAACATGGTATATAAGTAAACCAGTTAACAGTATGAGCAACAAAAATCAGCAACAGCCTGATCTCAACTGTAACACAACCCTTGTGTAACCTTATCAATAACTATGTACAATTATTGCAGATTTCAGTCCGCACTGGGACGGGCGTCCAGCATCCTCTACGGACTACGAGAAAAAGATTTACCGGTAGGTTTAAAATCTTATTTTCTCTTACGTCCTAGAGGATGCTGGGGACTCCGTAAGGACCATGGGGTTTATACCAAAGCTCCATACCGGGCGGGAGAGTTCGGATGACTCTGCAGCACCGATTGAGCAAACATGAGGTCCTCATCAGCTAGGCTATCAAACGTATAGAATTTTGCAAAAGTGTTTGAACCCGACCAAGTAGCTGCTCGGCAAAGCTGTAACGCCGAGACACCTCAGGCAGCCGCCCAAGAAGAACCCACCTTCCTAGTGGAATGGGCCTTTACCGATTTTGGTAACGGCAATCCAGCCGTAGAATGAGCCTGCTGAATCGTGTTACAGATCCAGCGTGCAATAGTCTGCCTCTGTTTTCCTAATAGGAGCCGTTCTGGCTATATAGATCTTTAAAGCCCTGACCACATCAAGGGACTTGGAATCCTCCAAGACCTCCGTAGCCACAGGCACCACAATAGGTTGGTTCATGTGAAACGACGAAACCACCTTGGGTAGAAATTGAGGACGAGTTCTCAATTCCGCTCTGTCTTCATGGAAAATCAGATAGGGGCTCTTGTGAGACAAGGCCGCCAATTCGGACACCCGCCTTGCAGATGCCAAGGCCAATAACATGACCACTTTCCAAGTGAGAAATTTCAAGTCAACAGTTTGAAGAGGTTCAAACCAATGTGATTTAAGGAACTGTAACACCACATTAAGGTCCCACGGTGCCACTGGGGGCACAAAAGGAGGTTGGATGTGCAGTACTCCCTTCACAAAAGTCTGCCCTTCTGGAAGAGAGGCCAATTCCTTCTGAAAGAATATTGATAAGGCCGAAATCTGCACCTTAATGGAGCCTAACTTTAGGCCCATATCCACTCCTGTCTGTAGAAAATGGAGAAAACGACCCAGCTGGAAATCCTCCGTAGGAGCATTCTTGGATTCACACCAAGACACATACTTCCTCCAGATAAGGTGATAGTGCTTTGCCGTTACCTCCTTCCTAGCTTTAAGTAGAGTAGGGATGACTTCCCCTGGAATACCTTTCCTAACTAGGATCTGGTGTTCAACCGCCATGCCGTCAAACGTAATTGCGGTAAGTCCTGGAACACACACGGCCCCTGTTGTAACAGGTCCTCTCTGAGAGGAAGAGGCCAAGGATCTTCCGTGAGCATTTCCTGAAGATCTGGATACCAGGCCCTTCGAGGCCAATATGGAACAATGAGTATCGTCTGAACCTTTGTTCTTTCTATGATTCTTAATATTTTTGAGATGAGTGGAAGCGGAGGGAACACATAGACCGCCTGATACACCCATGGTGTTACTAGCGCGTCCACTGCTATCGCCTGAGGGTCCCTCGACCTGGAACAATATGTCCGAAGCTTCTTGTTGAGGCGTGACGCCATCATGTCGATTTGAGGGAGTCCCCAGCAACTTGTCACTTCAGCAAAGACCTCTTGATGAAGTCCCCACTCTCCTGGATGGAGATCGTGCCTGCAGAGGAAGTCTGCTTCCCAGTTGTCCACTCCTGGAATGAATACTGCTGACAGAGCGCTCACATGATTTTCCGCCCAGCGAAGAATCCTGGTGGCTTCCGCCCTTGCTGCTCTGCTCCTTGTTCCACCCTGTCGGTTTACATGCGCCACGGCTGTGATGTTGTCTGACTGGATCAGAACGGGTAGGTTGCGAAGAAGATGCTCCGCCTGTCTCAGGCCGTTGTATATGGCCCTTAATTCCAGCACATTTATGTGCAGACAAGCCTCCTGGCTTGACCATATTCCCTGAAAGTTTTTTCCCTGTGTGACCGCTCCCCATCCTCGGAGGCTCGCGTCCGTGGTCACGAGAACCCAATCCTGAACCTGCGACCCTCTAAAAGGTGAGCACTCTGGAGCCACCACAGGAGAGAGATCCTGGGGGGACTGGCTTATCATCTGATGTATTTGGAGATGGGACCCTGACCACTTGTTCAGTAGGTCCCACTGAAAAGTTCTTGCATGGAACCTGCCAAACGGAATGGCCTCGTAGGCCGCCACCATCTTTCCCAACACTCGAGTGCATTGATGAATCGACACTCTTTTTGGTTTCAGCAGATCCTTGACCATGTTCTGGATTTCCTGAGCTTTTGCCACTGGAAGAAAAACCCTCTGTCTTTCCGTATCCAGAATCATTCCCAAAAACGACAGCCGAGTTGTCGGAACCAACTGCGACTTTGGCAAATTTAGAAGCCAGCCGTGCACCCTCAGAGAAAGTTCCACGCTTTTCAGTAATTGTTCTCTTGATCTCGCCTTTATCAGGAGATCGTCCAAGTACGGAATAATTGTGACACCCTCCTTGTGCAGGAGCACCATCATTTCTGCCATTATCTTGGTGAAAATCCTCGGGGCCGTGGAAAGCCAAAACGGCAACGTCTGAAATTGGAAATGACAATCCTGCACAGCGAATCTCAGGAACGCCTGATGAGGAGGGTATATGGGGACATGAAGGTATGCATCCTTTATGTCTAGTGACACCATAAAATTCCCCCCGTCCAGACTGGAGATCACTGCTCGGAGAGATTCCATCTTGAATTTGAATCTCTTCAAATGCAGGTTTAGGGATTTTAGGTTCAGAATGGGTCTGACCGAGCCGTCTGGCTTCGGAACCACGAATAGAGTTGAATAAAAACCCTTCCCTGTTGTAACAGGGGAACCCTGATAATCACTTGCTGTTGACACAGCTTTTGTATTGCCGCTGAAACTATTGTTCTCTCTGGGAGAGAAGCTGGTAAGGCCGATTTGAAAAATCGGTGTGGAGGCACGTCTTCGAACTCCAGTTTGTACCCTTGGGTCACAATTCCTAGCACCCAAGGATCCAGGTCCGACTGAACCCAGACCTGGCTGAAGAGCTGAAGACGTGCCCCTACCGGTGCGGACTCCCGCAGGGGAGCCCCAGCGTCATGCGGTGGATTTGGCAGAAGCCGGAGAGGACTTTTGCTCCTGGGAACTAGCCGTAGCTGGTGTCCTTTTCCCTCTTCCTCTACCTCTGGCGAGGAAAGATGATCCATGCCCCTTTCTGAATTTATGAGACCGAAAGGACTGCATCTGGTATTGAGGCGTTTTCTTTTGCTGTGGGGGAACAAAAGGCAAAAAAGAAGACTTACCCGTGGTAGCTGTGGAAACCAGGTCCGCGAGGCCATCCCCAAACAAAACTTCACCCTTGTAAGGCAAAGCCTCCATAAGTCTCTTGGAGTCAGCATCACCAGTCCATTGATGAGTCCACAGCGACCTCCTAGCTGAAATTGCCATGGCATTCGCCCTTGATCCCAAGAGGTCAATATCTCTCGCAGCCTCCCTTAGGTATAACGCTGCGTCCTTGATGTGACCCAAAGTTAACAGAACAGTATCCCTGTCGAGGGTGTCCATGTCAGATGACAAGTTATCTGCCCAACCTGCAATTGCGCTACTCACCCATGCCGATGCAACCGCCGGTCTGAGCAGGGCTCCCGTAGTCGAATAAATTGATTTTAAAGTGGTTTCCTGCTTGCGGTCCGCAGGATCCTTTAGGGTCGCCGTGTCTGGGGACGGAAGGGCCACTTTTTTGGATAACCGCGTCAAGGCTTTATCCACCGTGGGTGATGATTCCCATCGTAACCTGTCCTGTGAGGGGAAAGGATACGCCATAATAATTCTCTTGGGAATCTGCAGCCTCTTGTCTGGAGTTTCCGATGCTTTTTCAAATAGAGCGTTCAGTTCATGAGATGGGGGAAACGTTACTTCACGTTTATTCTCCTTAAACATACAGACCCTTGTGTCAGGGACAGAGGGGTCCTCTGTGATATGTAATACATTTTTATTGCTATAATCATGTACTAAATACTCTTGGCCACCCTTGGGTGTAACCTCGCATCATCATAGTCGACACTGGAGTCGGAATCCGTGTCGGTATCAGTGTCTGCTATCATATTATAAGTTTCTGGGACCCTGATGGGTTCTGTGACACAGTAATATCCATGGATTGACTCCATGCTTGGTTCTGAGACTCAGATTTGTCCAACCTTTTATGTAATAAAGCCACACTTGCATTCAAAACATTCCACATGTCTACCCAATCAGCAGTCGGCGGTGCCAACGGAGTCATTACCACATTCTGCTCCGCTTCCTCCCTCGACGAGCCCTCCGCCTCAGACATGTCGACACACACGTACTGACACCCCCAAACACACTGAATTATAGGGGACAGACCCACAATGAGGTCCTTTGGAGAGACAGAGAGGGAATTTGCCAGCTCACACCCAGCGTCGCCACAGTCTGAAATATTAACAATACCTCAGACCTGTAAGCGCTTTTATATATAAATATATATCAAATCAGCACCAAATTATTGTGCCGCCCCCTCGTTTTGCACCCTGTTACTTGTGTATAGCAGGGCAGGGTCCGGGAGCAGCGTCTCTGCAGCAAGCTGTGGAAAAAATGGCGCTGGTTAGAGCTGAGGGAAGAAGCCCCGCCCCCTTGATGGCGGGCTTCGGTCCCGCTATTATTTATACTGGCGGGGGTTTGTATACCCTGCCTATGCAGTGTATATACTATGCCAGTCTAGTATCTGAGGTAAATTTTGCTGCCCAGGGCGCCCCCCCTGCGCCCTGCACCCTTGTAGTGCCTTGTATGTGTGTGGGAGCAATGGTACCTCACGAAGATCTGACGTCTTCCGCCGCCTATGAAGTCTTCTTGCTTCCTATACTCACCCGGCTTCTATCTTCCGGCTCTGTGAGGAGGACGGCGGCGCGGCTCCAGGAACGAACAGCTAGACGACACCAGTGTTCAGACCCTCTGGAGCTAATGGTGTCCAGTAGCCTAAGAAGCAGAGCCCATCAGTCTAGGAAAGTGGGTCTGCTTCTCTCCCCTCAGTCATACGAAGCAGGGAGCCTGTTGCCAGCAGTACTCCCTGAAAATAAAAAACCTAACAAAGTTAATTTTCTAGAGAAACTCAGTAGAGCTCCCCTAGTGTGTGACCAGTCTCCTCTGGGCACAGGTTTTAATGGGGTCTGGAGGAGGGGCATAGAGGGAGGAGCCAGTTCACGCCCATTTAAAGTCTTAAAGTGCCCATGTCTCCTGCGGAGCCCGTCTATACCCCATGGTCCTTATGGAGTCCCCAGCATCCTCTAGGACGTAAGAGAAATGTTGATTTACTGTTCCAGGCCCATCCAATTGAGCACATGCCATGCTATTGGTGACCCTAGTTGTGGTGGTTAATGCAGCAGATATCTGTTGTGTCAGTAATGAACTCTAACGGCATATTTATAAATATTATTTTTACTAAAATAATGTAAAAACAGATGTTTTCACATCCTTTTCATATTATTTTAGTATCACAAGAATGTACTAATGGGCAATTGAAGTAATGGGCAATAAGCAGATCACATTTCCCATACTTTCAATTGATAATAACGCCCTGTGATAATAACACCATCTTCAGACAGCAACATCCAAGTCATATTACAAAACCCAAAACCTGAGAAATTCAGAGAGGAGGAAGAAGGGAAAGAGTATCACCTGATGAAAATCATGGGAGTAAAGGTGTGTACACACGGTAAGATATTTTCTTCCGATTCTGACTATATAGTCAGAATCGGAAGAAAATATAGTGCAGATCGCAAGGTGACAGTCACCTTGCGATCCCGATCCGATGCCGATGCGCGGCCCCGCGCGGTCGGCATCGGAAGAAAAAATAGGCTGTGCAGGCAAGTCAATCCTGACTATCTCTATAGAAGAGATAGTCAGGATTGAAATCGCACATAGCCAGCATCGCAAGCACAGTTATTATGTGCTTGCGATACTGGCTAAGTGCCGACCCGGCCCCCTGTCGCACGGTGAGAATCGGATAAGTCCGAATCTCACCGTGTGTATGCACCCTAAGGGTGTGTACACACGGTGAGATATTTTCTTTCGATTTTGACTATATAGTCAAAATCGCAAGAAAAGTTAGTGCAGACTGCAAGGTGAAAGTCACCTTGCGATCCCGATTCGATCCCGATGCGCGGTCCCGCCAGGTCGGCATCGCAAGAAAAGATAGACTGTGCAGGCAAGTCAATCCTTGCTAGATCGGTGTACTATCTAGTTCATCTCACATGTCAATGACATCTCACATAAGCCAAAATCTCACATAAGCCAAAATCTCACATAAGCCAAAATCGTAAGCGCACATAGTCCATATCTCAAGAAAAGTTAGTCAAAATCTGTCCTATCTGAGCTCCAGGGAGTTCAAGGGAAATCGCAAGTAAAAATCGGGCATAGCAAGGATCTCACCGTGTGTACACACCCTAAGACACAGGCTAATCTATCTGGGGGAGGGGGGTTAAATGAAAGGCCTTAATCATATACCAGGAGAAATCATGGAGTGTACATTTATGGGCATGTTTTTTGTACTATGCTGTGTTTCAACACTTAAAAACAAAACAAAACACTGGAACTTACCTTCATCACCATTTGCAGCTGAGCCTGAACCATCGTGTGCTGCTTCTAAATTACCAACACATGGACTCATTCAACAGCTGGAGACAGATAGGGCTGCAGGAACTGCCTTGCTGTAGGAGCACCTGTACCTGCAGCAACAGGATAATAACATGTTATGGAATTTGCCTTCAAGGATAAAGGTAAATACTGAAATTATGATGGCCATGCTCACCCAGAGGGAGTGCTGACTTAAAATTCCACTAAGCCAGCAAGCCAACATATAGCCATTTGCCTACAAGGCTGAGCCTAAGCCACAGGAAGCAGAGGAAGCTTCCTGTGGAAGCTGTAGTAGAGTCAGGTGAGTCGATCTTCCATCAGAGGGGTTTGGTGGCAATAAAAACCAACAAACAAAAAAACCCGAAAGTAGCCATATTGTTATTTTAAAATTGTTTAATAAAATTTGTTAATAAGAACAAATACATATTATAAGTACCCCTATATAGTGATATTTTACAAACATAGAAGTATGGTATACATTTAGGACATCAAAAAGGTAGGACTTGATGTTGTGCTGCAGGGGGACAGCTGTTGTCATGTAAAGGTTTGGAGGGTGGTGTCTCCTAATCAGACAAAACATTTAAGCACAAAAGCCCAAGAAAGACTTGCACTTGTATACAGCACACATTATTTCGCCGGTATTACTTTCTCACATTGGTGCTTCTTGAATTGCAACATAATCTACCAGGGGTTCAAAGTTCAGACAGAAGATGTATTTTCTATAAGCTGGTAATTAGACCCATTTTCCTGTATGTAAACTTTTAGAGGATTTACAATGGAAGTATTGTTGTACAACATGATATGATACCTCATCTATTCCGTCTTTCATGGACACAGATTCAGGATTATTTTCAAAGTGTTCCGCGACCCAAAGGTCCTCCTCCTCTCCAGGCAACCTGTATTGAACGGTGACGTGCATAGAGCAATTATATTGCACACACCTTTGGGCACATACAGAAAGGCTCCTCTATAGTGGTCAAGACAATAAGTGACCTTTGTTCAAGTCAAATGTTAATTTTATAACCAACCTAGAGGTGGTATGTGCCAAACTGTTGCTCTGTAACTACCATAAACAGAAGACTGAGAGTACGCAGTTATACTGGGTGGGCACCATCTTCTGCATTCCAAGACATTCACCTGAAAACAAATGAGCAGTTACACTCTATCATCACTATGGAAATAGCATCTATAATGTGTAACTTTGTTATGACAATCACACAATTTGAATGAATTTCAATATGATAAAATGTAGCACAAAGTGCAATATTAGTATGTGACCCTAACATGTTGTGTGTACAAGACCAAATGCATCATTGATCACTGACACTAAAAATTGTTAAAACATAAGGAATGCCAAAGAACTAATACAGGTACGATGCACAGTACAAGATATATGACTGTGCTGACACTGTTAGTGATTAATGCAAACATCACAGGCCATAATCCATACACACTGTATTACCCTCATCTGTCAATATTATTATAGAGCAAAGACGTATCAGATGCACAATCTGTAGGAGTGTGTTGTCAGCGTTAGCTATAAAAGTGCTCATTTGTATAAACGTATAACCGCTCACCCACACCCCAATCCCACCCATCGCTTACCACTTTATCAGTCCAGCTGGAATCTTCTTTCTTGCAGTAGTTCAAGTGCCCGATAAAAAAAAATCATAATAGGGAGCTGCAACTTATCATGATATACTGTAGCTGTTGGGTTACTCAATAAAGTGCCATCATCTGAATCAGCCAATACGCAAAATAAAGTGGCTAGACAGTGCTGCTGGCATCATCGTGCCTCTGGTACCCGCAATAGACACATCCTGAGAAGCAGATCTGGGGATGTGCCAAGTCTAATTAGGTCACTTCTCCAGGGTATGTGCCTCACTAACATGCACACACCCTTACTGTAGCCAACTTCTAATATACACTGAAGTTTCTATACACATGCAAACTATACTGAATACGCAAATGTGTATTCTTACCCCACAAATGGAATCACGTCCATCTCTAAATAAAGCCCCTAATCTGCAACATACAGACTATACTAACATATGAGGTTAGAGTGCCTTTGATGTACTTAGTATATTAAGCATGAGCAAATGAGCTGTCACTATATTGTATACTATACCTTAGTAGCTGCAGTTACAGCAGCATTTGCAGCAAGGTTCAAGCCTCTTTTACCAACACGCATCATTGTTTCATAGCTCTTGTCCCTTGCTTGAGCTATGTACTCATCAATTTCCTGTAAAACCACATAAAATAATACATTATTAAATGCAGTTACTTGAATTGTAAATGCTTAGATTATACTGCAATGATGGCTTCCAAATTTAAGATGAAAATATTCAAATGTACTAAACATCTATAAATAGTGATAATGGTACTTCTATTCAGTAACTGACAAGGAATGGTACCAGTTTATTGAGAAGGACAGCCCTGCAAAGCAACCCTGACTGATTTAGCTTGCGCTATCACAAGCTGGTGAGTTATATGCACCATAAAGCAAAAAGAATAACACGGTTCTGACCATGCTCAGACACGCCACTTTTAAATCTGAGACTAAAATCCAATTGTTAGTGAAGACTTGTGAGTTGCCGGCATTCTGACCGTTTCCCCTCCAAGCCATCAAGTATCACAGATTTTCCCTTTACAGGTATGCAAGAAAATCCGCAATGTTGTGCTATCGGAATTTTCAGCAGTGTGTGCATTCACAAATAATGCAGAGGACTGAAATGTGTTGAAAGGCTATATTGGGGGGGAATTCAATTGTTTTAATAGCCACAATAATTAATGGGTGCATTATGGACCAATTGTTCTGGGTGGCCATTAATTATCGTGCTTGTTGCGCACAAATAGATTAAAGTACTGGCTGCAATGCAAAAGTTCTGTTTGGGCGTCCAAAAGAAACACATATCGCATATTTTTGCTCGCCACCTCAGGAGGATGTGAGCAGAAATGTCACCGGTGGCAGCACTCGCACCCGAACGGAGCAAAAATGTAATTGTTCCATTGTGTCACCAGCTTTATTTAAAGGTGTTTACCCTTTTCTGTCATCCTGCTTTATTTTACAACTAGTCACCAACCCGTCAAAATGACGGAACAATATAACAGTAACGTCAGTACCGGCGGCTGTGCATGCTTGAATGGAGCAACACTTAAATTGCTCCCTCGGGCGCCATCTAGCGGCCACCGGCACGCAAAACACTTGAATTCCCTCCATAGAGGCGAGGAGCAGTATTAGCCTTTTATTTCATAGGAAGGGGGGGATTCATTTAGCCGCGGGACCTCCCCCGGGCTATTCAATTATCCCCGATGCTGCACTCATCAGGGATTTTTTTATCACCTGTATGATAATCAGCCCCTACTCAGACCCGTTTCTTGCGAAAACACATAGGTCTGTGAACTTATCACGGATTCTCTGGGTTTTTGACTGAAAATGGAAAATATTGGGGAGGCAAAAAATGGGGGTTGCTTGAATAGGAAGAAAAAAATTGGAAAAAGAAAAAAAAAACTAAAGAAACTCCTGTTTTCCACACATGAAAATTTTTCGGGGTTAACTGAATTCTAACTACATCCTTGGTTCTGTAGTGTACAGTTCAGTCGTGCACTTTGCTCTGTACATGAGGTACACAGATGTACATGTATTAGTGCATGTTAATAGCATTCAAATGATGGCAAATAGACTTTAGACATACACATACCTTTTCTTTACTGGAGAGTGTTGGATGGACAAATTTCCTATAAAGTACACTAGATCCTTTAGTGTACGGTGAAAGGAGCCAAATCACAAATGCAATTTTTAACTCAAAATAAAAAGGAAACCTAAAAGAAAGAGGGGACGAAATTAGCCACTGAGCCACAGACCTTTATCATACTGGGCTATATATATATATATATATATATATATATATATAATATATATAATAAGAATTTACTCACCGGTAATTCTATTTCTCGTAGTCCGTAGTGGATGCTGGGAACTCCGTAAGGACCATGGGGAATAGCGGGCTCCGAAGGAGACTGGTCACTCCAAGAAAGAATTAGGACTACCTGGTGTGCACTGGCTCCTCCCTCTATGCCCCCCCCCCCCTCCAGACCCCAGTTAGGGAAACTGTGCCCGGAAGAGCTGACACAATAAGGAAGGGATTTGGAATCCCGGGTAAGACTCATACCAGCCACACCAATCACACCGTACAACTCGTGATACTATATCCAGTTAACAGTATGAACAACAACTGAGCCTCACGAACAGATGGCTCATAACAATAACCCTTCAGTTAGGCAATAACTATATACAAGTATTGCAGACAATCCGCACTTGGGATGGGCGCCCAGCATCCACTACGGACTACGAGAAATAGAATTACCGGTGAGTAAATTCTTATTCTCTCTGACGTCCTAGTGGATGCTGGGAACTCCGTAAGGACCATGGGGATTATACCAAAGCTCCCAAACGGGCGGGAGAGTGCGGATGACTCTGCAGCACCGAATGAGCAAACTCAAGGTCCTCCTCAGCCAGGGTATCAAACTTGTAGAATTTTGCAACCCGACCAAGTAGCAGCTCGGCAAAGTTGTAAAGCAGAGACCCCTCGGGCAGCCGCCCAAGAAGAGCCCACTTTCCTCGTGGAATGGGCTTTTACAGATTTAGGATGCGGCAGTCCAGCCGCAGAATGTGCAAGTTGAATCGTGCTACAGATCCAGCGAGCAATAGTCTGCTTAGAAGCAGGAGCACCCAGCTTGTTGGGTGCATACAGGATAAATAGCGAGTCAGTTTTCCTGACTCCAGCCGTCCTGGAAACATATTTTCAGGGCCCTGACTACGTCCAGTAACTTGGAATCCTCCAAGTCCCGAGTAGCCGCAGGCACCACAATAGGTTGGTTCAAATGAAAAGCTGAAACCACTTTAGGAAGGAATTGGGAACGAGTCCTCAATTCCGCCCTATCCATATGAAAAATCAGATAAGGGCTTTTACATGACAAAGCCGCCAATTCTGATACACGCCTGGCCGACGCCAAGGCCAACAGCATGACCACTTTCCACGTGAGGTATTTTAGCTCCACGGTTTTAGTGGCTCAAACCAATGCGACTTTAGGAAATCCAACACCACGTTGAGATCCTACGGTGCCACTGGAGGCACAAAAGGGGGCTGAATATGCAACACTCCTTTAACAAAAGTCTGAACTTCAGGCAGTGAAGCCAGTTCTTTTTGGAAGAAAATCGACAGAGCCGAGATCTGGACCTTACTGGAACCCAATTTTAGGCCCATAGTCACTCCTGACTGTAGGAAGTGCAGAAATCGACCGAGCTGAAATTCCTCCGTTGGGGCCTTCCTGGCCTCACACCAAGCAACATATTTTCGCCATATGCGGTGATAATGTCTTACGGTCACATCTTTCCTAGCTTTAATCAGCGTAGGAATGACTTCCTCCGGAATGCCCTTTTCTTTTAGGATCCGGTGTTCAACCGCCATGCCGTCAAACGCAGCCGCGGTAAGTCTTGGAACAGACAGGGCCCCTGCTGCAGCAGGTCCTGTCTGAGCGGCAGAGGCCATGGGTCCTCTGAGATCATTTCTTGAAGTTCTGGGTACCAAGCTCTTCTTGGCCAATCCGTAACCACAAGTATAGTTCTTACTCCTCTCCTTCTTATTATTCTCAGTACCTTGGGTATGAGAGGCAGAGGAGGGAACACATAAACCGACTGGTACACCCACGGTGTCACTAGAGCGTCCACAGCTATCGCCTGAGGGTCCCTTGACCTGGCGCAATATCTTTTTAGCTTTTTGTTGAGGCGGGACGCCATCATGTCCACCTGTGGCCTTTCCCAATGGTGTACAATCATTTGGAAGACTTCTGGATGAAGTCCCCACTCTCCCGGGTGGAGGTCGTGCCTGCTGAGGAAGTCTGCTTCCCAGTTGTCCACTCCCGGAATGAACACTGCTGACAGTGCTAACACATGATTTTCCGCCCATCGGAGATTCCTTGTGGCTTCTGCCATCGCCATCCTGCTTCTTGTGCCGCCCTGACGGTTTACATGGGCGACCGCCATGATGTTGTCTGACTGGATCAGCACCGGCTGGTGTTGAAGCAGGGGTCTTGCCTGACTTAGGGCATTGTAAATGGCCCTTAGTTCCAGAATATTTATGTGTAGGGAAGTCTCCTGACTCGTCCATAGTCCTTGGAAATTTCTTCCCTGTGTGACTGCCCCCCAACCTCGAAGGCTGGCATCCGTGGTCACCAGGACCCAGTCCTGTATGCCGAATCTGCGGCCCTCTAGAAGATGAGCACTCTGCAGCCACCACAACAGCGACACCCTGGTCCTTGGAGACAGGGTTATCAGCCGATGCATCTGAAGATGCGATCCGGACCACTTGTCCAACAGATCCCACTGAAAGATCCTTGCATGGAACCTTACGAATGGAATTGCTTCGTAAGAAGCTACCATCTTTCCCAGGACTCGCGTGCAGTGGTGCACCAACACCTGTTTTGGTTTTAGGAGGTCTCTGACTAGAGATGACAACTCCTTGGCCTTCTCCTCCGGGAAAACACCTTTTTCTGTTCTGTGTCCAGAACCATCCCCAGGAACAGTAGACGCGTTGTAGGAACCAGCTGCGACTTTGGAATATTCAGGATCCAGCCGTGCTGTTGTAGCACTTCCCGAGCTAGTGCTACTCCGATCAACAACTGTTCCCTGGACCTCGCCTTTATAAGGAGATCGTCCAAGTACGGGATAATTATAACTCCCTTTTTTCGAAGGAGTATCGTCATTCCGGCCATTACCTTGGTAAATACCCTCGGTGCCGTGGACAGACCAAACGGCAACGTCTGGAATTGGTAATGACAGTCCTGTACCACAAGTCTGAGGTACTCCTGGTGAGGAGGGTAAATGGGGACATGCAGGTAAGCATCCTTGATGTCCAGTGATACCATGTAATCCCCTTCGTCCAGGCTTGCAATAACCGCCCTGAGCGATTCCATTTTGAACTTGAACCTTCTTATATAAGTGTTCAAGGATTTCAAATTTAAAATGGGTCTCACCGAACCGTCCGGTTTCGGTACCACAAACATTGTGGAATAGTAACCCCGTCCCTGTTGAAGGAGGGGTACTTTGGTTATCACCTGCTGGGAGTACAGCTTGTGAATCGCCTCCAGCACCGCCTCCCTGTCTGGGGGAGTAGTTGGCAAGGCTGATTTGAGGAAACGGCGAGGGGGAGACGTCTCGAATTCCAGCTTGTACCCCTGAGATACCACTTGTAGAATCCAGGGATCCACCCGTGAGCGAACCCACTGGTCGCTGAAGTTCCAGAGACGGGCCCCCACCGCACCTGGCTCCACCTGTGGAGCCCCAGCGTCATGCGGTGGACTTAGAGGAAGCGGGAGAGGACTTTTGTTCCTGGGAACTTGCTGTTTTGTGCAGCTTTTTCCCCCTACCTCTGCCTCTGGGCAGAAAGGACGCGCCTTTAACCCGCTTGCCTTTCTGGGGCCGAAAGGACTGTACCTGATAATACGGTGCTTTCTTTGGCTGTGAGGGAACATGGGGTAAAAATGTCGACTTCCCAGCCGTCGCTGTGGAAACGAGGTCCGAGAGACCATCCCCAAACAATTCCTCACCCTTGTAAGGCAAAACCTCCATGTGCCTTTTGGAATCCGCATCACCTGTCCACTACCGAGTCCATAATACTCTCCTGGCAGAAATGGACATTGCATTTATTCTAGATGCCAGTTGGCAAATATCCCTCTGTGCATCTCTCATGTATAAGACTACGTCTTTAATATGCTCTACAGTTAGCAATATAGTGTCCCTGTCAGGGGTATCAATGTTATCAGACAGGGAATCTGACCACGCAGCTGCAGCACTGCACATCCATGCTGAAGCAATAGCCGGTCTCAGTATAATACCTGAGTGTGTATATACAGACTTCAGGATAGCCTCCTGCTTTCTATCCGCAGGCTCCTTTAGGGCGGCCGTATCCGGAGACGGTAGTGCCACCTTCTTTGACAAGCGTGTGAGCGCTTTATCCACCCTAGGGGATGTCTCCCAACGTATCCTATCCTCTGGCGGGAAAGGGTACGCCCTTAGTAACTTTTTGGAAATTACCAGTTTCTTATCGGGGGAAACCCACGCTTCATCACACACTTCATTTAACTCTTCAGAAGGGGGAAAAACCACAGGTTGCTTTTTCTCCCCAAACATAATACCCTTTTTTGTGGTACCAGGGTTAATGTCAGAAATGTGCAACACATTTTTCATTGCCGTAATCATGTAACGGATGGCCCTATTGGAATGTACATTAGTCTCATCGTCGTCGACACTGGAGTCAGTATCCGTGTCGACATCTGTGTCTGCCATCTGAGGTAGCGGGCGTTTTTGAGCCCCTGATGGCTTTTGAGACGCCTGGGCAGGCACGGACTGAGAAGCCGGCTGTCCCACATCTGCTATGTCATCAAACCTCTTATGTAAGGAGTTGACACTGTCACGTAATTCCTTCCACATATCCATCCACTCAGGTGTCGACCCCGCAGGGGGTGACATCACATTTATCGGCACCTGCTCCGCCTCCACATAAGCCTCCTCATCAAACATGTCGACACAGCCGTACCGACACTCCGCACACACACAGGGAATGCTCTGACTGAGGACAGGACCCCACAAAGTCCTTTGGGGAGACAGAGAGAGAGTATGCCAGCACACACCACAGCGCTATAAATCACAGGGATGTACACTATGAGTGATTTTACCCTATAGCAGCTATATATATATATATATAGTATTTGCGCCTAAATTTAGTGCCCCCCCTCTCTTTTTTACCCTATTGAGCCTGGAAACTGCAGGGGAGAGCCTGGGGAGCGTCCTTCCAGCGGAGCTGTGAGAGGAAATGGCGCCAGTGTGCTGAGGGAGATAGCCCCGCCCCCTTCACGGCGGACTTCTCCCGCTTTTTTTATGGATATATGGCAGGGGATTTTACACATATATAGTCTTAATGACTATATTATGTGTATTTTTTGCCAATGTAAGGTAATCTTATTGCAGCCCAGGGCGCCCCCCCCAGCGCCCTGCACCCATCAGTGACCGGAGTGTGAGGTGTGCATGGTAGGCAATGGCGCACAGCTGCAGTGCTGTGCGCTACCTTAATGAAGACCGGAGTCTTCAGCCGCCGATTTCCTGGACGTTCTTCTTGCTCCTGGCTCTGCAAGGGGGGCGGCGGCGCGGCTCCGGGACCGGACGACCGAGGCTGGGCCTGTGTTCGATCCCTCTGGAGCTAATGGTGTCCAGTAGCCTAGAAGCCCAAGCTAGCTGCAAGCAGATAGGTCCGCTTCTCTCCCCTAAGTCCCTCGTAGCAGTGAGTCTGTTGCCAGCAGATCTCACTGAAAATAAAAAACCTAAATATACTTTCTTTTCTAGAAGCTCAGGAGAGCCCCTAGTGTGCATCCAGCTCGAGCCGGGCACAGATTCTAACTGGGGTCTGGAGGGGGGGCATAGAGGGAGGAGCCAGTGCACACCAGGTAGTCCTAATTCTTTCTTGGAGTGCCCAGTCTCCTTCGGAGCCTGCTATTCCCCATGGTTCTTACGGAGTTCCCAGCATCCACTAGGACGTCAGAGAAATATATATATATATATATATATATATACACACACACACACATGAATAAATGATCAAACGTGGTCATTGTACCACATCTACTGTCTGTCCATACCCCCTGATATATCCCAAACACAAGGGCTTCGTGTCTATATAGGCTGGGATTTGTGGCTGACTAAGTGCCTGATTCAGAGGTGGACCCAAACTGAACACGCTGGCCGATGTTTATGCTGTTGAGCACTTATTTGCTACTGCACAAATTTTTCTGAAAACCCCTGCGACGTATCATAACCCTAACTGCACAAAGGTGTTGCTGGCGCTGGCATCAGAGATGGTGAGGAAAAAGGGGATTTTTTACTCACCGTAAAATCTCTTTCTCCGAATACATCTGGGGGACGCTGCGCACTTACTAAGGGTTAGAGTGTGTGGTATGGAGTTTGGCACAGAACCTATTAAAAAGTGACTCCTTCCTGCTCTAACCCCTCCCATCTACAGTCTCTCCACCACTCAGCCCTCAGTTAATGTTTAGCCAAGCCGGGAGAGACAGCATAAACCAGTAACAAATAAACCAGACTCCAGATGGATTCGGAGAAAGAGATTTTACAGTGAGTAAAAAATTCCCTTTTCTCCTTCATCAATCTGGGGGACACTGTGCACTTATTAAGGGGATATCCCAAAGCAAGCTAAAAAGACAAGGGAGAAGGGGACAGCAAAGCCATCTGCAAATTAGTTCGCCCAACAGAGGAAGTCTCCATACCAAACCTATGGAAACGGTAGAACTTTGTGAAGGTATGCATGGACGACCAGGTCACCGCTCTGCAGAGCTGCTCAGCAGAAGCGCCCCCGCGAACAGCCTAGGAAGCACCAACAGCTCTAGTCGAGTGACCCCGCAGTGGAAGAGGAACAAGAACAGCAGATGAAATATAAACTTGACAGGGGGCCTGGCTTGGCAGCTATCACGACTGGATGTGAGTTTCAGGAGCTCTCCCTAAAAGCCCCAGTTTACCCCTTTTTTCTCCTGCTATCATCAGCTGTAGGTGCCCCAGGGTCTGTCCCTCTACACCGGGACTGCTGTGACTGCGGGAGGTGGTGATCGCGGAGCCGGGAGCGGCGCAAGGCCACTCTGCGGGTTGTGGCCTGCCTCCGAGATAACAGCCGGGACCTGACTTACCCCGCTTCTTGGATCCCTCCAGAGGTAAAGGCACCAGTATCTGTAGCTTCATCCGGCGGCCTCCCTCCGTGGCACAGTCTCCCGGACTGTCCGTCAACACTCCTGCCGCTGTCCCGTGCCCTGCAGTCTCCCCCAGCCGGAGTACCCGTGCGCGCGCCAAACGCCTCCTCTCCACTCAGCCTTCCGGAATGCATTCGCGGCCGCGACCAGCGCTTCCTTTACTGCAGTAACAGATCCGCCTGCCTCCTGTAGTGGGGATCTGCTCCAGGGACTGCAGCAGACCTCCGGGGACTGCCACCTGTCCTCCAGATGCTCTGCTGTGGGAGAGAGGTGACGGCTCCCCCTGCGGCCGCCATTTTGGATCCACATAGTTCAGGGGACAGTAACTGTGTCCTCGCTGTTTTCTTGCTGATAAGTTCTTCTTACCCTTCCCTCCACAACTGCATATATACCCCATATCCACGCTGAGGACCACCTCCGTACACGGAATTATACTACTACCTACCTATTGTTGGCAATATCCTCTAACCTGAGGTACAGGAACTTTGCTAAGCCTACTGACACTTTTTCTCATACCACTGTATAAGGAAGCTGATCATTATACCACTGACAGTGCGCCTCACGTCATACACTTCCCTGCTTCTACTCCCATCCCTCATTGTGCGCTGTATCCACGCCGTTTCTTAGTGAAGCGCATAATGATTATGGCTCCCTAATCACAGCGAACACTCAGTGACAGAGGGTTCTACCGCATTGAGTGCGCAACTGTGCTACATTGACCTGTGACTCTGTGTTAGTATCTTTCATTCATTGCCGCTACCCAGGTACTCTGTGTTTTATTTTTTAATCTCTCCATAATGTCGCAGAGAAACCGTAAAAACCTTCAAGCACCTAAACCTAGTATCTAGCGTGCCTGGGAGAAGGTGGTTCCGCTACCCGAAACTTTCCATCAGCAGACCAGACGTCTGATGTTGAAGAAACCGCTACCCTAGATACCCCACTCAATACCCGAGATATAGTTGCCATTGTCACGAAAACGATCCAGTCGGAAATTAGGGCGGAATTGACCAAATTTAGATCTGAACTGGCTGATTTGGGCACGTGCACTGACTCTTTGAAACATAAAGTTGACGAGGTCTGCCACTTTCAAACTGTAGTTTAGCAAGAACTCTCGGACATCCGGGCCGATCTAGAGACATACAAGGACCACTTAGAGGATATTGACAACTGCAATCGCCGGAAAAATGTCCGCATACGCAACATCCCTGGGAGTGTACTGTCTGAGTCTCTCCCTGACTACCTTGAGAATCTTTTCTTGCAACTGGTTCCCAGTATCTCCAAGGCCCTGCTTCACCTAGACCGTGCCCATGAAGCCCTACGACCTAAGCCACCTCCAAATCAAGCGCCACGTGATGTCATCTTACATTTTCATTATTACACAACCAAGAGCAAATTATGTCTGCTATTAGAGGGGTTCCATCGGTTTCTTATTCCGGCTCCCAGCTGCAGCTTTTTCAGGATCTCGCATCTTCTACTCTCAAGAAACGCAGAGACCTCATTAATATAACTAAGGCACTCAGCAATCACTCCATCAAATACAAATGGGGTTTCCCCTTTCAACTACAAGTTTCTAAAGATGGAACTATGTATGCGATCAAAACCCCTACTCAAGGCTACGATCTGCTCAAGACTCTTGGCACACTTGATGATTTACCGGAGGCGGTCCGGAACCAATTGTCACCCTCTGCCCGCAGCCCTGGAGTGGTCTACTTCATAAAAGACTACCGTTGTGTTTAGTGACATCGCCCACGTAACTATCACATTATACTATTTCAGTTTGTTGTTCTATATTGTCTATTCCTTTTTGATTGATACTTCTTGATTTTCAGTTCCATGCTCCAATGCTACTCTGTAGCCTAGTTGGTGTTGTTTACCGGTCAGACCTCCGCACTCGGCGACACGCATTGAACACTTTTTTGCTCTTGTTGTGCCGACTGACTGCTGACAACGATCAGATTCTTACACTGTTCACTATTAGCTATATCTCCTGGACGTGACCGGCTACACTGGAAGACCCTATGTCTATACCGCTCCAACCAGTTTCTATTCGTACACTTATTTTTATACGTGATTTGGGGCTCCATGATAAGGGGTTGGCCTTGTCTTTGTTGATGTTCCTGTTTATTGCATGGGTACTCACGAGTTCTGTAATTTTCCTATGTGCTTCTCATTGTTACGATACTATTTATATACGTTTGTTTACGATGTCACTAATTAATTACTCCATTGTATTATTATGCTTATGCTGATTTAGTTTTCAAAGCTTGTGCCATAATTGCAATCCTGTCAGCCTCTCTTATTCCCCTGTCACTTGGTCGCATTCCCTCTTCCCTCTTTTACATGATTCTCCTCCTAATTTCTGCTCTTCTGCAACAATGCCACGTTCCCCACCGAAGGGTGCGCCTGGACGGCGGTTATCCTTTCCGTCCTAGACCCAGCCCTTATTTAGGAAAGGGTCGCTCCCTTCTGTATGTCAATACAGATTCCCTCCCCTTTTTTTGTCTTTCTCTTTCTATTCCCCTGTTTCTCCTCCCCTAGCTGGCCTGGATCCTTGCTGCCTTCGATTCTGCATTGTCCACATACCTTCCCACCATGACTTTAAACATTGTATCGGTTAATGCTAACGGCCTCATCTCTCCCACCAAACGGGCCATGGCCATCCAATTTTTTAACCGTCAGAAATCTGACATTGACCTACTTCAGGAAACCCACTTTAAATCCCCTCATCCCTCCCTGTCCTGTAAACAATATCCACATGTTTACTACTCCAATATGCCCTCCAAACGTAAAGGCACTGCTATAATGATATGCCGTGATCTTCCGAGTCGTTCACGATTCTATACCATGGCAGTTATATAATTCTTTCATGCTTGTATAACCAGTCTCCTCTCATTCTAACCTCAATATATGCACCTGGTAGGCAGCAGGGTTCACTTTTTATGGCCTTCTTTGACCGCCTCTCTCAACTTCCCACTGGTATGACCATTATTGGTGGAGACTGTAATGTTACTATGGACCCCTTAGTAGACAGGTCTCAACCTAGCACTACACCTTCTGCTCAGGCCAAATTGACCGCACTCTTACAGTCCCATATATCACTTTATAACATATACGATGGCTGGAGAACCCTATACCCTTCAGCGATAGGATTGGCTCATTACTCCCCACCTTTTGATCTCTCTAAGCGTATTGATCATGTGTTTGTTGACCGTGACACGACCCGAAAACATCTCAGTGCTCAGACGCTTCCCATCTGTTGGTCAGATCACTCCGCTGTGACATTTGAATTATCTACACCATATGCACCTCCTCCCAACCGCTCGTGGCATCTTAATGAATCCCTTCTTCTCAAAAAATCTACCATTGCTGACATTACTAACGCGCTGACACATTATTACATTGACAATGCTACTCCAAATATCTCCCCTTCTTTGCTATGGGAAGCACATAAGGCAACCATTCGTGGCTTCCTCGTTAGCCTTTTCTCAATCCCCCCCAAAATTGAGAACTCGCAACTCTGACCCGCCTACATCAGCGCCACCCCAAAAAGAAACTTTACTTGAAAATTTTAGCGGTTAAGGGCCATCTGACGCAATTCTCACCAAAAAGGTGGTCAAAGCACTGTTGTGGGTGTGCCAGAGGTTTTATGAAAAGTCAGATAAGGCTGACACCTTACTGGCTCGGAAACTGCAAGCGAAACGCATTCAAAACCGTATAGTCACATTGCGATGCACTGATGGCTCCACTACATTTGATCTGACAGTCATGGCCTCTCAATTTCGGGACTATTACACGTCTCTATATAACCTTCCATCCATTGGTGATACTGATTCTCAACACATACTCAAAATACAGCAATATCTGACCTCCTGTTTTCTCCCAAAGTTCTCTGAGTTGGACATATCGACTCTTAATGCGCCCATTTCTATGGAGGAAATCTCAGCAGCCATTAAACAATTACGCCGTTCAGCAGACCCTGGCCCTGATGGCTTTACCGCTTTATATTATTTAAAAAATTACCGCCCCTCTGCTTCCCATGCTTCACTCCCTGTTTCATTCATTGCTGGAGGGAGGTTCGCTCAATGAAGCCAACACCAGGGACAACATTATTATCATCCCCAAACCAGAAAGAGATCCCCTGGAGATGAAAAACTATAGACCTATCTCACTTTTAAATGTAGACCTTTTTGCAAAAATTTTAGCTAACAGACTTGCTCCCCTCTTGCCCTCCCTCATTCATCCAGACCAAGTCGGCTTTGTCCCAAATAGACAGGCTGCAGACAATACCAGACGACTCATTAACCACATCCACCTTACACATGACAAATCCCTATCAACCCTGGTGGTGGCCCTTGACGCGGAGAAGGCTTTCGATAGAGTGGCTTGGCCTTTTATACAACAAACCCTTGTTAATATGGGTTTGCATGGGGCCTTTTATAGGGGTGTCACATCGCTCTATCGAAATCCTTCAGCCTCTGTCTTAGTCAACGGCTTATCTTCCGATCCTTTTCCCATTAGCAATGGCACTTGCCAAGGATGCCCCATCTCCCCCCTGCTCTTTGCCTTAATCATGGCACCGTTAGCAGCCAAAATTCGATTAAACCAAAATATATCAGGTATTGTTGTAGGTAACCAGAATCATAAAATTGCACTATACACCGATGACGTTATTCTGACTCTAACCGATCCCTGTGTTTCCCTCCTGAACTTGTTAGAGGAAATCCGTACTTATAGCCGCCTCTCGAATTATAATATTAACTCTGACAAAACGGAAATATTGGCCCTTCATGTTCCGAACCCAGATCTTCGTCTCTTACAGGCTTCCTTCCCATCTAAATGGCAAGCTGACAATTTCAAAAATCTGGCCATTTACTTAACTAAATCTTATTCTGGTCTTTATGCAGCCAATTTTCCTAGATTGTTTTCCTCTATTAAAACGGATCTTGTTAATTGGAATAAATACTATCTGTGTTGGGTATGGCTGGATCACTCCTCCGTCACATCTGCATTTGAATCACTGGATGGCCCAACTTCCTGCCCTTCTTGGCGCTTGAACTAAACACTTCTCAAAATCCCATCCTTCAAGACCAAGATTAGTGGCCTACTCACAGAGTACTTTTCTCTTAACAACCCTGACTCAGGCTGTTCCCCAGTAGTCTGGGAGGCTCATAAGGCTGTCCTCAGAGGTCATGTCATTAGCTTAGCATCTCACTGCAATAGGGAACACAAAGCACTACTCAGGACTCTCACTGATCAGGTTCAAGCCCTAGACTCTCTTCACAAGCGTAGTCCCATAGATTCGAACTATAAACAGCTTATGGTAGCTAGGGCGGCTCTTAACGCGTTATTAACTGAAAAGATAGATAAATCTCTTTGTTGGCTTAACCAACGATTTTATGAGAAGAGTAACAAGGCTGATACCCTTCTTGAAAACAGATTAAAAGCATGCAAAGCCCTCTCTTCTATAGTCTCGCTTAAGAATCCTAATGGTAATGTACACTATAATCCCTCAGATATCAACTCTCTCTTCAAGGAATACTACACTCGCTTATACAACTCCCCCAGTCAGTACATCCTCCCTATCTGACTCACACACACGCATCCCTGACTTTTTGACCTCATGCTCCCTACCGCGGTTAGATTCTTCCTCATCTACTGCGTTGTGTAAGCCTATATCTGAAGAGGAGGTATCTGCTGCCCTTAAATTACAAAAGCCCTCTAAGGCCCCGGGACCGGACGGCCTACCTTTTGCTTATTATAAAACATTTGAATGTTCTCTTGTTCCTCATATGATGACTACTTTTAACAAAATCCTTAAAGGGGAATTCTTCCATAATGAAACTACCAAAGTGTTAATTACTGTTATTCCCAAACCCGGTAAAGATCACCAACTAGTCTCTAATTACCGCCCTATTTCGCTCCTAAATACAGACCTGAAACTGTTTGCAAAAATACTCGCCCCTCACCTGAACCCCCTTCTCCCATCTCTCATACATCCCGATCAGGTCGGATTCGTCCCCTTCGTCAAGCTCTGGATAACACCAGACGTACTGTTAACCTGATCCACCATGCTAACTCTATCAAACTTCCTTCTCTATTATTGGCCTTAGACGCAGAGAAAGCCTTTGATAGGGTCTCCTGGGCTTTCCTCGATCAAACCCTCCATAGCTTTGGTTTTCACGGGGAATTTCTTCAAGCCATTTCGGCACTCTACTACAACCCTTCCACCTCTGTCCTAGCGGGCGGAACTCTTTCAGACTCCTTTGCCATCACCAATGGCATACGACAAGGATGCCTCCTGTCACCACTTATATTCGCTTTAATAATCGAACCTCTCGCTTGCCGTATCCGTCTTAACCCGGACATCACAGGCTTTTTTATCATAGATTCTCATTACAAGCTTTCCCTATTTGCGGATGACGTCCTCCTTACCCTCACTAACCCATTAATATCCCTACCCAACCTTTTCAAAGAACTGACCTCTCTGGATACAAGGTGAATAATGACAAATCATAGGCTCTCCCACTGCACATCCCTCTTAACACGCTGAATCTTCTTAAATTCAACTTCCCTTTTGCATGGCGTCATACCTCTATTAAATACTTAGGTGTACATATTACCAAATCATACCATTCTCTTTACGACGCCAACTTTCCTCCCTTATTTAAAGAGATATCCCAAAATTTCATAGGATGGAAAAAACACTTCATTTCATGGATAGGTAGGATTAATGCTATTAAAATGAATGTCCTACCCAAGATTCTATATCTTTTCCAGACTCTCCCTGTTCCAGTTCCTCTCCGGATTTTAAATTTCCTCCAGGTCCAATATGGCAAATTTATTTGGAACAACAAGAAACCTAGACTGCATAGGGAGATTCTCCAGCAGAGCTCTACGTGTGGTGGTTTGGGCCTCCCCTCACTGTCGAGATACTATTATGCCTCAGCACTCAGTGGCAACTATATCCCTAACATTATCGGTTTGGGACTCACTAAATTATAAATCTTCACTTCACACATTCCCCTCCCCCCTGACTCCCATTTGGGACAACCCCTCCTTCGTCCCAGGCCGATCCTTTCATTTAGCTTCCAACTGGCCCAGAGCAGGCGTCTCCTGCTTTCATCATTTACTTCATAATAACGTTCCGTACTCCTTCGCAGACCTTCAAACTAAACACTCTCTCCCGACTTCTTATTTTTATCAATACCTTCAAATTCAAAATTTTGTAATGTTCTCTATCAGGAAGGCACCCCTTCCTAATGTACCGACTCCGATGGAGCGCCTTTGTATATACCGTTCCATGGACCGAGGCATTATCTCTACCTTGTATCAGTCTATTTTGTCTCCAGCTTCTCCTCCTCGCACAATACATGACCTCGCATGGGAAACTGACCTGGGGACTTCCCTCGAAGTTGACGTCTGGGAATCTATTCGAATGACTATTTCTAAATGTTCTATTAGCGTCTCCGTCAAGGAGAACGCCTATAAAATATATACACGTTGGTATCTAGTTCCTGAACGCTTGCACCAAATATATCCGAATACATCAAAACTTTGTTGGCGCCAATGTGGCCAAATAGGTTTGTACATTCATATTTGGTACAGCTGCCCAAAGATCGCCTCATTCAGTCGCTTATTCCAGACTGCCCTCCCCTTCCTCCTCAGACACTCCTCTTGTGTGCCCCAGCCTGTTAATTATCCAAATTTGAAAACAAACTGGCTCAACATATCGCTTGTGCAGCTGAACTCCAAATCGCTAAATTATGGAAACAACCTGCCCCTCCCACTCGCCCTGAACTCATAAACCATGTTTGGTTTTTGGCAAAAATGTAGTACCTTTCCTCCCTGATGAATAACACAGTGGATAAATTCCACAGCGTTTGGACTCCTTGATATGCTAAGTTTTAGGTCGCTCTTCCAGGTCTCTCCTAACTTTGCCAATTTTTTTCTCTTCCCCGATTCGTCCCCCCCCCCCCCTATCTGTTTTATCTCTCTTCTTTTTCTTTTTCCCTTTCTCAGCTCTTTTCTCCCTTCATTTTCTTTCTTGCCCCTAATTTCTCTTTTATGTGACAAGCCCTCTCTTATTTTTTATTGATTTCCAAAAGACAGATTTATGCACTTGATTTTCTGGTCGATGTATTCCATCATATAACTTTATACTTTCATTTTTGTTGCAATGTATGCCGATTTCTTTCTATTCTTGATGTGCTTAGATCATGTCCGTTATCTCTATTTGTTAATGTTTCTGTTTCTTTAATAAAATTAAAAAAAATACTATCTGTCTTGGATTGGATGCATGACAGCGGTTAAGATGACCTTATTACCACGCCTGCTGTATCTGTGGCAAACTCTCCCAATCCATATCCCCACTAAAATTCTCAAAAAATCTCCAAGTTGACATCTCTACTTTTATTTGGGCAGAGAAAAACCCAGGGATAAAATGCGACTCCTACAAAAGCAACGATCGGCAGGAGGTCTTGGAATCCCTGACCTTCTTAGATATTATAGAGCTACTCATTTAACTGCATGTGTTCTTTGGCATGCCTCTCCTGGCCATAGAGTCTGGACACATTTAGAAGCGGCTGCTCTTCAGATAAATTCTTCTTATAGCCTTTTATGGTATCCATCGAAACACTGCCCACCCGCCTCCTCTTTATTACCTACAGTACGATTTACTTTATCCATTTGGGACCTTTGCTTTCGACTGTACCAGCTTCGTTCTTTCCACGCCCTTCTCACCCTCTTATGGAATAACCCTAGCTTCCCACCGGGTACGACTCATAATGCGTTTGACTCTTGGACTTGCAAAAATATCCTTTTCCCGTTAGATATTGCACCCCTCCATTCATTCCCGATATTTGCTGATCTACAGTCCCGCTTTACTCTTCCTCACTCAGTATTTTATCAGTTTTTGCAGCTGCGTCATTTTTATAATTCTCTTCCCAAACATACCCCTATGAAAGATAAATCAAATTTTGAATCTCTATGTCAATTTCACCAATCGACTAAAGGCCTGCTCTCCACCATATAGCGAATTTTACTTGCTCATAATTCACCTCAAATAGAACCTCATGAACTAGCTTGGGAACGAGAAGTGGGTGAGACTCTGACCGCTGAGGAGTGGTCTGATATTAGAACGGAAATTTCCAAAAGTTCCATATCAGTTCGAATTAAGGAAAATTCTTACAAGATATACTACCGCTGGTACCTAGTACCTGCACGTCTTCACTCATTCTACCCCTCCTGCTCAGATAGGTGTTGGAGGCTATGTGGTCAACGTGGAACCCTGCTACATATCTGGTGGAGTTGCCCACAAATCCAGTGTTACTGGAATAAAATTCATAAACTAATTTCTGACATTCTTTTAATTTCAGTCCCGATCTCACCTTTTTACACTCTACTTTCCTGCCCAATTCCTCACGTTTGACGTCAGCAACAGAAGCTACTTAAGCACATTCTGAACACAGCTAAATGCCAAGTTGCGGCTAACTGTAAATCTACATCACCTCCTACGTTAACTGCCACCATAAATGCTATTTGGCATACTTACAGACTAGAACGCTTCACAGCGATATTACATGACACTCCTGGTCATTTTATTACAACCTGGACGGTATATTTTCAAGCTGAACCTCCGTTAGCTACTATATAATTATATAACCATATCCACCCTATGTCATCTTATTATTCAATCACCCCCTGCAGACAGGGCAGGCAGGCTATTTCCCTTCCTTCCCCTCCTCTTATTCTATCTCCTGTTTCCCTCCATAAAATTTCTTTGTGTATCAATATCTGACTAAGTGCTAATCCTGTGCTCTTTACTCATTTATTTGTCTGATGGTATTTTGTCATTGCTTTACTAGCTCAGATTTATATTGCTGGACACTATCTAGATAATCCTTCATTCTATGTTACTTACACATTATTACTGTACTGTTTTGTATGTGTGCAGTGTGTGCACTTGCTGTACACCTGTATTATATGTATTTAATTTTCGCTGATTTACTCTAAAATAAATAAAAAAAAAGTAAAAAAAGGAAACAAACTTGACGAATAGCGGACGTGACCCAACGAGCCACCGTATTTTTGGAGGCTGGCCAACGCCGCTTAGGAGCGTCAGCCAGAACTAACAAAGAGTCCGTACGTCGAATAGCCGCCATACGAGAAAGATAAATGTGCAAAGCCCAAACCACATCCAATAAAGCCAAGTGTTTATCTTCATCAGCTAAATTGGAACCAAAGGCAGGAAGAATAATGTCCTGGTTGAGATGAAATTTAGAAACCACCTTTGGAGGAAAAGAGGGTTTAGTACGTAAAACAACCCGATCATCATGGAATACTAACAACGGTGGTTTGCAATAGCCAAAAGGAACACAACCTTGAGAGTGAGAAAACGTAATTCAACTGACTCCAGAGGCTCAAAGGGAGGCTTCTGTAGAGCCGTAAGAACCACATTTAAATCCCTAGTAGGAACTGGAGGAACATAAGGAGGTTGAATCCTCAAGACCCCTTGAAGGAATGTCTGGACTTCTGGTAAGGTAGCCAATCTCTTTTGAAAGAGAACAGACAAAGCCGAAACCTGACCCTTAAGCTAGGAAAGATGGAGACCCTTCGACAGGCCATCCTGAAGCAAGGACAGAAGACGTGACAAACGAAAAACGCCAGGAGCAAGTTTTTGTTGTTCACACCAAGCTATGTAAATACGCCATACTCTGTGATAAATCTAGGAAGTGATTGGTTTCCTAGCCTGGAGCATTATCTTCACGGCAGCACAAGAGAAACCCTTTGCTCTTATGATGCGGGATTCAAGAACCATGCCATCAAAGCCAGTCGAGGTAAATTGTGGTGGCGACAAGGTCCTTAAAGGAGAAGATCCGTACACAGTGGCAGGCGATAAGGTTCCTCGGTCACCAAGCTGCGTAGAAGAGTGTACCATTGGCTTCGAGGCCAATCTGGTGCAATGAGAATGACTGGCAGTACCTTTTGACAAATTTGTTGAAGCAGCCACAGAAGTAGAGGGATAGGTGGGAATACATAACCCAGCTGGAACCTCCAAGGAGCTGTCATGGCGTCGATGCCTGAGGATCCTGGGACCGAGACCCGTACCAATGTAATTTCTTGTTGAGACGAGATGCCATGAGATCGATGTCGGGATTTCCCCACCGAGACACAAGCAAGATGAACACGTCCTGATGAAGTTCCATTCGCCTGGATGAACCGTGTGGCAGCTGAGGAAATCCGCATCCCAGTTTTCCACTCCCAGTATGTGGGCTGCTGAAATGGCTGGAATCCATGACTCCGCCCAGTAGAATATGCGATACCTCCATTGAGAATATGCTATACCTCCTTCATGGCTCTGCAACTCCGAGTTCCGCCCTACTTGTTGATATATGCCACTGCGGTGGCATTGTCTGATTGAATGCGTACTGGCTGACTCTGTGCAAAAAACTGCACTTGAACGAGTGCATACCGGATTGCTCTCAATTCTAGAATATTGATCTGAAGAGACGACTCCTGAGTGGTCCAGAGACTTGGAAATGTTGACCCTGAAAAACTGCTCCCCAACTCGTGAGGCTGGCGTCTGTGGTTAACACCATCCAGGACCAAATGGTGAAGGGAGCCCCTCTGGACAGATTGGAACTCCAAAGCCACCACAGAAGAGACTGCCTGGTCTGGACCGAAAAAACTGCGCATCCAGGTTTTGTCCCGTCCGTTACCAACGTCTAAAAAGTTGAGCCTGAAGAGGCCGAGCACGGAATCTGTCGTAGGGCACCACCTCGAAGGTCGCCACTATTTTGCCCAACACCTGCATACATCTGAGAACTGAAACCAAAGGTAGCTGCAATAGAACTCGTATCCGTTATTGCAGATCCTGAACTTTGTCCGTGGGTAGGAACACTCTCTGATTCCTGGTGTCGAAGAGGAGACCCAGAAAAATCATCTCCTCGGACGGAAGGAGAGAAGATATTGGCAGATTCACTATCCACCGAAAGGAGCGGAGAGTGATTACTGTGAGTGTCAAATGTTGGTGGAGAAGTGACTCTAATGGAGCCTTCAGTAACAGGTTGTCCAAGTACAGAGTAATATTTACCCCCTGACATTTCAATACCGCAACCATGTGAGCCATTATCTTTGTGAACATGCGGGGTGCCGTAGACAGGCCGAATAAGAGAGCCTGAAATTGAAGATGCCAAGAGTCTATTGCAAATCGCAGAAGGTGTCCATGTGGGGACGTGTAAGTACGCGTCTTTTATAGCTATGTAAACCAAAAAACTCGTTCGCCTCCATGGCACTGATGATTGAACGAATAGGTTTCATTCTGAACTTTTCCACTGAAAGGTATGGCTTTAGACACTTGAGGTTGAGAATTGGTCAAAACGAACTGTCCAGTTTGTTTACTAGAAAAAGACTGGAGTAAAATCCATGACCCTGTTGGTGAGGCAGAACCGGAAGAACTACCCCATTTTCTAAAAGCGAAGAAACTGCCTGAATTAGAGCCTGTCGTCTGAAAGGATCGGAAGGAAGGGGAGTGATGAAAAATAGGTTGGGAGGTATTTCCTTAAGGTCTCGAATATATCCTCAAGAAAGCACCCCATTCACCCAACGATCCGGGTTTGATTGGAGCCACTGGTCTCTGGATTAAAGTAGACAGGCCCAACCACCAATGATTTTCCCTGAAGCATCGCATCCGTCATGCGGAAGGCTTATCGGTAGGTTTGGCGGAAACTCTACCGGTTGACTGATTTCCTCTACCTTGGAATGTTACTCTACAAGTAAATTGAGAGAAATTCCGAAAGGACTGGAAACTGCCTCTGCCCTGGGTGCTAAAAGACTGAAACCTTGTAGGTCTTGGTTTTTGAGTGCTACTGGAAAAAAGGGACTTTTGCCCCCCGTGGTATTCAAAATAATTTTTGTAAGCTCTGAGCCAAAGAGAAATTCCCCTTCGAAGGGAACGGCTGTCAAGGTCTGCTTGGAATCAGTCTGCATTCCACGCACAAAACCAGAGTGACCGTCTAGCCATAACCGTCAGAGCTGACGCCCTAGATTGAAGAGAAACAGAATCCAAAAGGGCCTCGCCAGCATAAGCAAGTGCTTTGGCAATCTGCTCTGCTAAATGAATAGCCTCCGAAGGATCATCAGACTGCATACCGGTGACTACCCTTGCTAGCCAGTCATCCACAGCTAGGATAGGCTGTAAAGAAATACCAGAGAAAGTAAAATATAAGAATTTACTCACCGGTAATTCTATTTCTCGTAGTCCGTAGTGGATGCTGGGAACTCCGAAAGGACCATGGGGAATAGCGGGCTCCGAAGGAGGCTGGGCACTCTAGAAAGATTTAGGACTACCTGGTGTGCACTGGCTCCTCCCACTATGACCCTCCTCCAAGCCTCAGTTAGGACACTGTGCCCGGACGAGCGTACACAATAAGGAAGGATTTTGAATCCCGGGTAAGACTCATACCAGCCACACCAATCACACCGTACAACTCGTGATATGAATCCCAGTTAACAGTAGGAAACAACTGAGCCTCTCAACAGATGGCTCAACAATAACCCGATTTAGTTAACAATAACTATGTACAAGTATTGCAGATAAACCGCACTTGGGATGGGCGCCCAGCATCCACTACGGACTACGAGAAATAGAATTACCGGTGAGTAAATTCTTATTTTCTCTAACGTCCTAGTGGATGCTGGGAACTCCGAAAGGACCATGGGGATTATACCAAAGCTCCCAAACGGGCGGGAGAGTGCGGATGACTCTGCAGCACCGAATGAGAGAACTCCAGGTCCTCCTCAGCAAGGGTATCAAATTTGTAGAATTTTGCAAACGTGTTTGCCCCTGACCAAGTAGCTGCTCGGCAAAGTTTTAAAGCCGAGACCCCTCGGGCAGCCGCCCAAGATGAGCCCACCTTCCTAGTGGAATGGGCATTTACAGATTTTGGCTGTGGCAGGCCTGCCACAGAATGAGCAAGCTGAATTGTACTACAAATCCAGCGAGCAATAGTCTGCTTAGAAGCAGGAGCACCCAGCTTGTTGGGTGCATACAGGATAAACAGCGAGTCAGATTTTCTGACTCCAGCCGTCCTGGAAACATATATTTTCAGGGCCCTGACAACGTCTAGCAACTTGGAGTCCTCCAAGTCCCTAGTAGCCGCAGGCACCACAATAGGCTGGTTCAGGTGAAACGCTGACACCACCTTTGGGAGAAATTGGGGACGAGTCCTCAATTCTGCCCTATCCATATGGAAAATCAGATAAGGGCTTTTACATGATAAAGCCGCCAATTCTGACACACGCCTGGCTGAAGCCAAAGCCAATAACATGACCACTTTCCACGTGAGATATTTCAGATCCACGGTTTTTAGTGGCTCAAACCAATGTGATTTTAAGAAACTCAACATCACGTTGAGATCCCAAGGTGCCACAGGAGGCACAAATGGGGGCTGAATATGCAGCACTCCTTTCACAAATGTCTGAACTTCAGGTACTGAAGCTAGTTCTTTTTGAAAGAAAATCGACAGAGCCGAGATCTGTACTTTAATGGAGCCTAGTTTTAGGCCCATATTAACTCCTGCTTGCAGGAAATGCAGAAATCGACCTAGTTGAAATTCCTCTGTTGGGGCCTTTTCGGCCTCACACCATGCAACATACTTCCGCCATATGCGGTGATAATGATTTGCTGTAACCTCTTTTCTAGCTTTAATAAGCGTAGGAATGACTTCCTCCGGAATGCCCTTTTCCTTCAGGATCCGGCGTTCAACCGCCATGCCGTCAAACGCAGCCGCGGTAAGTCTTGGAACAGACAGGGCCCCTGCTGTAGCAGGTTTTGTCTGAGCGGCAGAGACCACGGGTCCTCTGAGATCATCTCTTGAAGTTCCGGGTACCACGCTTTTCTTGGCCAATCCGGAACCACGAGAATTGTGTTTACACCTCGCTTTCTTATTATTCTCAATACCTTTGGTATGAGAGGTAGAGGAGGGAACACATAAACTGACTGGTACACCCACGGTGTCACTAGAGCGTCCACAGCTATCGCCTGAGGGTCTCTTGACCTGGCGCAATACCTCTCTAGTTTTTTGTTTAGGCGAGACGCCATCATGTCCACCTGTGGACGACCCCACTGATTTACAATCATTTGGAAGACTTCTGGATGAAGTCCCCACTCTCCCGGGTGGAGGTCGTGCCTGCTGAGAAAGTCTGCTTCCCAGTTGTCCACTCCCGGGATGAACACTGCTGACAGTGCTAGTACATGATTTTCCGCCCATCGGAGAATCCTTGTGGCTTCTGCCATTGCCATCCTGCTTCTTGTGCCGCCCTGTCGATTCACATGGGCGACAGCCGTGATGTTGTCTGACTGGATCAACACCGGCTGGTGTAGGAGCAGGGATTTTGCTTGACTTAGGGCATTGTAAATGGCCCTTAGTTCAGAATCCAGCCGTGCTGGCGCAGCACTTCCTGAGATAGTGCTACTCCCACTAACAACTGTTCCTTGGATCGTGCCTTTATTAGGAGATCGTCCAAGTATGGGATAATTAAAACTCCCTTTTTTCGAAGGAGTATCATCATTTCCGCCATAACCTTGGTAAATACCCTCGGTGCCGTGGAGAGTCCAAACGGCAGCGTCTGGAATTGGTAATGGCAATCCTGTACCACAAATCTGAGGTACTCCTGGTGAGGATGGTAAATGGGGACATGCAGGTAAGCATCCTTGATGTCCAGGGATACCATGTAATCCCCCTCCTCCAGGCTTGCAATAACCGCCCTGAGCGATTCCATCTTGAACTTGAATTTTTTTATGTATATGTTCATGGATTTCAAATTTAAAATGGGTCTCACCGAACCGTCCGGTTTCGGCACCACAAATAGTGTGGAATAGTAACCCCGGCCTTGTTGAAGTAGGGGTACCTTGATTATCACCTGCTGGGAATACAGCTTGTGAATCGCTGCTAGCACCGCCTCCCTGTCTGAGGGAGCAATCGGCAAGGCAGATTTTAGGAACCGGTGGGGTGGAGCCGCCTCGAATTCTAGCTTGTACCCCTGAGATACTATTTGAAGGATCCAGGGATCCACCTGTGAGCGAGCCCACTGATCGCTGAAATTCATGAGGCGGGCCCCCACCGTACCTGGCTCCGCCTGTGGAGCCCCACCGTCATGCGGCGGACTTGGAAGAGGAAGCGGGGGAGGACTTTTGCTCCTGGGAACCTGCTGTTTGTTGCAGCCTTTTTCCCCTACCTCTGCCTCTAGAGAGAAAAGACCCTCCTTTTCCCCGCTTGTTTTTCTGGGTCCGAAAGGACTGAACCTCAATTGTTAGCAGAATCGTGTCTCTGTCTAGTGTGTCAATATTTTCTGACAGTTTATCCGACCACGCAGCGGCAGCACTGCACATCCATGCTGACGCAATAGCTGGTCTAAGTATAATGCCTGAGTGTGTATATACAGACTTCAGGATCGCCTCCTGCTTTCTATCAGCAGGTTCCTTAAGGGCGGCCGTATCCTGAGACGGTAGTGCCACCTTTTTAGACAAACGTGTGAGCGCTTTATCCACTCTAGGAGGTGTTTCCCAACGTAACCTATCCTCTGGCGGGAAAGGGAACGCCATTAGTACCTTCTTAGGAATTACCAATTTCTTATCAGGGGAAGCCCACGCTTCTTCACACACTTCATTTAATTAATCTGACGGGGGAAAAACTACAGGTAGTTTTTTCTCCCCAAACATAATACCCTTTTTTGTGGTACCTGGATGTAAATCAGAGATATTTAACACCTCTTTCATTGCCTCAATCATGCAGTGAATGGCCTTAATGGGCATTAAATTTGACTCCTCGTCGTCGACACTGGTGTCAGTATCCGTGTCGACATCTACTTGTGCCATCTGAGATAGCGGGCGTTTCAGAGCCCCTGAAGACTTTTGAGACACCTGGACAGGCACGAGCTGAGAACTCGGCTGTCCCGCAGTCGGCATGTCGTCAAATTTCTTATGTAATGAGTCTATACGTGCACTCATTTCCTTCCATAAGCACATCCACTCAGGTGTCTGCCCCCCAGGGGGTGACATCCCTTCTAAAGGCATCTGCTCCGCCTCCACCTCATTATCCTCATCAAACATGTCGACACAGCCGTACCGACACACTCCACACACACAGGGAATGCTCAATATAGAGGACAGGACCCACAAAAGCCCTTTGGGGGGACAGAGTGAGAGTATGCCAGCACACACCAGAGCGCTATATAAGGCAGGGACTAACTGAGTTATGTCCCTTATAGCTGCTTTTTAATATAAACTATATACTGCGCCAAATTAAATGCCCCCCCTCTCTCTTTTTTACCCTTTTCTGTAGAGTAGTCTGCAGGGGAGAGCCAGGGAGCTTCCTTCCAGCGGAACTGTGAGGGAAAAATGGCGCCCAGTGTGCTGAGGGAGATAGCTCCGCCCCTTTTCCGCGGCCTATTCTCCCGCTTTTTTATGGAATCTGGCAGGGGTATTTACCTCATATATAGCCCCTGGGGCTATATATTGAGGTATTTTTGCCAGCCAAGGTGTTTTTATTGCTGCCTCAGGGCGCCCCCCCCCCAGCGCCCTGCACCCTCAGTGACCGGAGTGTGAAGTGTGAGAGGAGCAATGGCGCACAGCTGCAGTGCTGTGCGCTACCTTGGTGAAGACTGATGTCTTCATGCCGCCGATTTTCCGGACCATCTTCTTGCTTCTGGCTCTGTAAGGGGGACGGCGGCGCGGCTCCGGGACCGAACATCAAGGCTGGGCCTGCGGTCGATCCCTCTGGAGCTAATGGTGTCCAGTAGCCTAAGAAGCCCAATCCGGCTGCAAGCAGGCGAGTTCGCTTCTTCTCCCCTTAGTCCCTCGCTGCAGTGAGCCTGTTGCCAGCAGGTCTCACTGAAAATAATAAACCTAAGACTATCTTTCTTCTAAGAGCTCAGGAGAGCCCCTAGTGTGCATCCAACCTCGGCCGGGCACAAAATCTAACTGAGGCTTGGAGGAGGGTCATAGTGGGAGGAGCCAGTGCACACCAGGTAGTCCTAAATCTTTCTAGAGTGCCCAGCCTCCTTCGGAGCCCGCTATTCCCCATGGTCCTTTCGGAGTTCCCAGCATCCACTAGGACGTTAGAGAAATCGTTTTAAGGACTGCATCAGTCTTCCTATCGGTAGCATCCTTTAAAGAGACTGATTGTAGAGACGGAATGACCGTCGCTTTGGCTAGATGTGTAATAGGGGCATCGACCCTAGGGGGTGTTTCCCAAGATTTTGTATCTTCTTCACCAAAAGGATATAAATATCTTAGCTTTTTAGGAGTCAAAAATTTTGAGTCTGGTTTAAGCCAAGCCTCCTTCAAAATATCCCCAAAATGAGAACACAATGGAAATAGAGCGACCTGTCTCTTTTGTCTGTTATATAATGAGGTTGAACTGTCCACCACAGCTACCTCTTGAAGGTTAAGAGTTTGGCGGATGGCCTCGATTAACAAACGGACCCCTGAACTTGTGGATGTCTCTTTGTTTTCCCAGGCAGATGTGTCTTCCCATCCAGGATCCACCTCACCTTCCTCCAAGGGACTCTCAGTTGAATCGAACTCCTCCCCGGGCAAGGTTAGAGCGGGCGGTGTCTAACTGTTTTGTAGGTCTGGATTCCGACGAGGTCACAATTTTAATCACCTACCCATAGATCTGGCCAAAGGGGGTCCGTCTGACTCGCCTGGTGCTGTACCTGAACTGGATTGACGTTAAGTCAGCTATGGCATCTGCCATGTTTCTTGTCCACATTGGAATAGACTGATCTGTGGAGTCACCCGTTTGCTCCGCAACAGGTGTCCCGGAGCATGAACTACAGATGGTACCTGGGTCCGTGCTACCTTTTGGAAGTTTGGAACCACATTGGGAACATGCAAAGTAAACTACTGAACCTGCCTTCCCTTTTGCAGGTTTGTCAGGTTTACTGGCCATGGTGTAAATACACAGTAAATAAACAAATCAACAACAGTTGCAGCTGAAGATAACACTAATAAGTTCCCCTTTTGTCTTAAGGTACCACTAAGTGTGACAGTCAATATAAATAAAAGGGTGATGCAGAGTACTGATCTAACCCTGAACACATATATTGCCTAATCCCCGCCTGTATACTTATCAGGGTGAGATAGGCTATGTGAAAAATTCTCTATCCCTCCTTAGTATGCTGCGCAGCGTCCTCCTGTCAGTCAGCGCTGAATCAGAGAGTGTGGGTGTTAAAATGTCGTCCGCTGTTAGACTCCGCCTCCTCAGTTGATGGGCGGAACAGTACGGCAGCCAGAGCAGTGGCGGGAAGCTGGAGACTGCCGATTGCTGTCAGATCCCCTTCAGTGAAAAGGATCCGTAGCTTCCGCAAAAACCCCCTCAGTTAGGGGACGGACGCGGCTAGCGGCTCCCCTCTGCTGTGGTCCAGCTGCTGTCTGTGTAACACAGACAGCAAGCGGAATGAAGCAGCGGTGAGAGCTCTGACCTTCCGCTCAGTGGCGCTTGGAAGCCGCTTGCAAACAACCAGGCTGTGCTGTAAGGGAGAGGGTAACAGCAGGGACAATAGAAAACGCTGCTAGAGCAGGTTACTTGCCCTACCTGAATTAGATGCCTCCTCAGCACTGTGTCTGGTAAAGGAAAGCCCCAGAGGCCACTGGCATGGTGACTTTCCAGAGGCAGGGTGAGTGAGGAATGAGACGCACAGCCGCCTTACTATCTATCTAACTAAGCATACTAGAAAAAACAATAGGAATTAAAACTTAACTAAAAACTAAGAGCAAAGAAAAACTGTGAGGCACAAAACTAAAACGGAGGGCTGAGTGGTGGAGAGACTGTAGATGGGAGGGGTTACAGGGGGCAGAAGTCACTTTTTAATAGGTTCTGTGCCAAACTTCATACCTCACACTCTAACCCTTAGTAAGTGCGCAGAGTCCCCCAGATTGATGAAGGAGAAAGCCACAGGCTTTCCTGAGCAGTGTCTGGGAGGTGGCCGGGAGGGAGCTGAAAAAGAGGCTGTCTCTCTGGTGTGTGCAGTATTCTCAGATACAGGCCCTCATTCCGAGTTGTTCGCTCGTTGCAGAGTTTCGCTATATTGCGATTAGTCGCTTACTGCGCATGCGCAAGGTTCGCAGAGCGCATGCGCTTAGTTATTTTACACAAAAGTTAGGTATTTTACTCACGGCATAACGAGGATTTTTCATTGTTCTGGTGATCGGAGTGTGATTGACAGGAAGTGGGTGTTTCTGGGCGGAAACTGGCCGTTTTATGGGTGTGTGCGGAAAAACGCTGCAGTTTCTGGGAAAAACACGGGAGTGGCTGGAGAAACGGGGGAGTGTCTGGGCGAACGCTGGGTGTGTTTGTGACGTCAAACCAGGAATGAAACTGACTGAACTGATCGCAGTGGCAGAGTAAGTCCCGAGCTACTCAGAAACTGCTAAGAAATTTCTATTCGCAATTATGCGAATATTTCGTTCGCAATTCTGCAAAGCAAAGATTCACTCCCAGTAGGCGGCGGATTAGCGTGTGCAATGCTGCTAAAAGCAGCTAGCGAGAGAACAACTCGGAATGAGGGCCACAGAACGGATTCCACAGATGTCATATTCAGGTGGAGACACCGCGCCTGTCATGGGCAGGTGCAACGGTCGATGCTGGAAGCAATGGTGTGCCGATGGTGGACTGTCTGGAACTGACAGTGCTACTATGCACAGGGCAGCAGAACGTGTGGCGGTCTAAAGGCTTGCACAGTCCAGCACAGGTATCTGCAAATTGTGAAGACCAAGCAAGTGCAGATGCAGCAACGTCCACCTCTGAAACAATCACAGCATGTAGAACAGCCTCGCTGCAATAACTAAGAGCAATATGGAGAAGTGTATGCTGCTCTCTAGGGTGCGAGTGTTTTCCAATCACAATACAACACAATTCCCCAAAGGTTAGCATTGTTTATACTTAAACACACAATTTTAATGGAGGTAGGATGTAACTTGTTAAATAGTTTTTACATTACTTGCAATGTAAAGAGCAATTATATCAACAGTGTCCTATACTCCCAGAACAATAAACAGTCCAGCCAATCCAATCAAGCAAAACGAGTCTGTCTACAATAATTTCCAGGATCTTGAAAAACATCAAATATGGATGAGTGAAAATTCTTTACATTGTTTTGTTTTCAGGTAATAAGGTATTGAAATAGAGGTTACTAGAGAAATAAACTTTACTGCCCTACAAGGCGGAAAACCTTATTTAAACCTTACTTATGTTAAGGCACTCTATTGCTCAAGTCATATTTAAGAAGATGAAACCCTTCTTAAATATGACTTGAGCAACAGAGTGTAGTAACATAGTAACCTGAATCAAGCAGCGACCGCTGTTCAGATTCAAAATGACACTGTGAAAAAGGTAGATGATGATAATACTGGAGAGATTGGACATGGAATCCACAAAATAGAGGTTTGTTTTAATAATTTCTCGTAGTCCGTAGAGGATGCTGGGACTCCGTAAGGACCATGGGGTATAAACGGGCTCCGCAGGAGACATGGGCACTTTAAGAAAGACTTTGACTCTGGGTGTGCACTGGCTCCTCCCTCTATGCCCCTCCTCCAGACCTCAGTTAGAGAAACTGTGCCCAGAGGAGATGGACAGTACAAGGAAAGGATTCTAGTTAATCCAAGGGCAAGATTCATACCAGCCACACCAATCACACCGTATAACTTGTGATAAACTACCCAGTTAACAGTATTAACAAACAACATAGGGGGTCATTCCGAGTTGTTCGCTCGCAAGCTGCTTTTAGCAGCTTTGCACACGCTAAGCCGCCGCCTACTGGGAGTGAATCTTAGCTTCTTAAAATTGCGAACGAAAGATTCGCAATATTGCGATAAGACATCTCTGTGCAGTTTCTGAGTAACTCGAGACTTACTCGGCATCTGCGATCAGTTCAGTGCTTGTCGTTCCTGGTTTGACGTCACAAACACACCCAGCGTTCGCCCAGACACTCCTCCGTTTCTCCAGCCACTCCCGCGTTTTTCCCAGAAACGGTAGCGTTTTTTCACACACTCCCATAAAATGGCCAGTTTCCGCCCAGAAACACCCACTTCCTGTCAATCACATTACGATCACCAGAACGAAGAAAAAAACGTGAGTAAAATTCCTAACTGCATAGCAAATTTACTTGGCGCAGTCGCAATGCGGACATTGCGCATGCGCACTAAGCGGAAAATCGCTGCGATGCGAAGAAATTTACCGAGCGAACAACTCGGAATGAGCCCCATAGTCCCAGTCCAAACCGATGAAACTATAACATAACCCTTATTAAAGCAATAACTATATACAAGTCTTGCAGGAGAAGTCCGCACTTGGGACGGGCGCCCAGCATCCTCTACGGACTACGAGAAATAGATTTACCGGTAGGTGTTGTAAAATCTTATTTTCTCTAACGTCCTAGAGGATGCTGGGACTCCGTAAGGCCCATGGGGATTATACCAAAGCTCCCAAACGGGCGGGAGAGTGCGGATGACTCTGCAGCACCGATTGAGCAAACAGGAGGTCCTCCTCAGCCAGGGTATCAAACTTATAGAACTTTGCAAAGGTGTTTGAACCCGACCAAGTCGCTGCTCGGCACAACTGTAAAGCCGAGACCCCTCGGGCAGCCGCCCAAGAAGAGCCCACCTTCCTAGTGGAATGGGCCTTAACCGATTTTGGTAACGACAATCCTGCCGTAGAATGCGCCTGCTGAATCGTGTTACAGATCCAGCGAGCAATAGTCTGCTTAGAAGCCGGAGCGCCAACCTTGTTGGCTGCATACAGGACAAACAGTGCTTCTGTCTTCCTGACCCTAGCTGTTCTGGCCACATAAATCTTCAAAGCCCTGACCACATCCAAGGACTCAGAATCCTCCAAGTCACGCATAGCCACAGGCACAACAATAGGTTGGTTCATATGAAAAGATGAGACCACCTTAGGAAGCAACTGAGGACGAGTCCTCAATTCCGCCCTATCCACATGAAAAACCAGATAGGGGCTTTTATGTGACAAAGCCGCTAGTTCCGAAACTCGCCTTGCTGAAGCTAAGGCTAACAACATGACCACCTTCCAAGTGAGGTACTTCAACTCCACCGTGTTGAGAGGTTCAAACCAATGTGACTTAAGGAAACTTAACACCACATTAAGGTCCCAAGGCGCTACCGGAGGCACAAACGGGGGCTGAATATGCAGTACTCCCTTTACAAAAGTCTGTACTTCAGGAAGAGAAGCCAATTCTTTTTGAAAGAAAATGGATAAGGCCGAAATTTGAACCCTTATGGACCCTAATTTTAGCCCCAAATTCACTCCAGTCTGAAGGAAGTGAAGGAGACGGCCCAAATAGAACTCCTCCGTAGGAGAATTCCTGGCCTCACATCAAGAAACATATTTTCTCCATATGCGGTGATAATGTTTCGATGTCACGTCCTTCCTAGCCTTGATCAAGGTAGGAATGACCTCATCCGGAATAGCTTTTTCCGCTAGGATCCGGCATTCAACCGCCATGCCGTCAAACGCAGCCGCGGTAAGTCTTGGAACAGACAGGGCCCTTGTTGCAGCAGGTCCTGTCGTAGAGGAAGAGGCCAAGAATCTTCTGTGAGCAACTCCTGCAGATCTGGATACCAAGTCCTTCGTGGCCAATCCGGAGCCACAAGGATTGCTCTCACTCCTCTTTGTCTTATTATTCTCAACACCTTGGGTATGAGAGGAAGTGGAGGAAACACATAGACCGACCTGAACACCCAAGGTGTCACCAGGGCGTCTACCGCTACCGCCTGAGGGTCTCTTGATCTGGCGCAATACCGCTTTAACTTTTTGTTGAGACGGAACGCCATCATGTCTATTTGGGGCAGTCCCCACTGACCCACGATCTGTGCGAAGACTTCCTGATGAAGTCCCGACTCTCCCGGATGCAGGCCGTGTCTGCTGAGGAAGTCCGCTTCCCAGTTGTCCACTCCCGGAATGAACACTCTCGGAAGGAAGAATTCTGGTGGCTTCTGCCATTGCCACCCTGCTCCTTGTGCCGCCTTGGCGGTTTACATGAGCTACTGCTGTGACATTGTCCGACTGAATCAGGACTGTCTTGTCGCGAAGCAATGCCTCCGCTTGACGTAGGGCGTTGTATATGGCCCTCAATTCCAGGACGTTGATGTGAAGACAAGTCTCTAGACTTGACCAGAGACCTTGAAAATTTCTTCCCAGTGTGACTGCTCCCCAACCTCGGAGTTTTGCGTCCGTGGTCACCAGTATCCAGTCCAGAATGCGGAACCTGCGGTCCTCTAGGAGGTGAGCACTGTGCAGCCACCACAGGAGAGATACCCTGGCTCTGGGAGACAGAACGATCCTTTGATGCATTTGTAGATGAGACCCGGACCACTTGTCCATTAGGTCCCATTGAAAAGTCCTCGCATGGAACCTGCCGAAGGGGATGGCCTCGTAAGACGCCACCATCTTCCCCAGGACACGTGTGCAGTGATGCACTGAAACCGTCTTTGGCTTTAATAGGTTCTTGACCAGAGCCATGAGCTCCTGAGCCTTTTCCATCGGAAGAAAAACCTTTTTCTGGTCTGTGTCCAGAATCAGGCCCAAAAAGGTCAGACGCGTTGTAGGAACCAGCTGCAACTTCGGAATATTGAGAATCCAGCCATGTTGCTGTAACGTCCTCACAGACAGTGAAACGCTGTCCAGTAACTTCTCTCGAGATCTCGCCTTTATGAGGAGATCGTCCAAGTATGGGATAATTGTGACACCCTGCTTGCGCAGGAGCACCATCATCTCCGCCATTACCTTGGTAAAAATCCTCGGGCCGTGGAAAGCCAAAACGGCAACGTCTGAAATTGATAATGACAGTCCTGTACCGCAAATCTCAGGAACGCCTGATGAGGAGGGAATATCGGAACATGAAGGTATGCATCCTTTATGTCCAGGGAAATCATTCAATCCCCCCCCCTCCAGGCTGGCGATGACCGCTCTGAGCAATTCCATCTTGAACTTGAACCTTTTTAAGTACAGGTTCAGGGATTTTAAATTCAAAATGGGTCTGAACGAACCGTCCGGTTTCGGGACCACAAACAGGTTTCAGTAATACCCCTTCCCTTGTTGCAGAAGGGGAACCTTGACTATCACCTGCTGAAGACACAATTTTTGAATTGCATTTAACACTAACTCCCTCTCTGAAGGAGAAGCTGGTAGGGCCGATTTGAAAAACCGGCGAGGAGGCACCTCTTCGAATTCCAGCTTGTATCCCCGGGAAACAATCTCTATTGCCCAGGGATCCACCTGTGAGTGGACCAAGATGTGGCTGAAAAATCGAAGACGTGCCCCCACTTGAGCTGACTCCCCCAGGGAAACCCCAGCGTCATGCGGTGGATTTTGCAGATGCAGGGGAGGACTTCTGCTCCTGGGAACTAGCTGTGTGCAGCTTTTTTCCCCTGCCTTTACCTCTGGCAAGAAAGGACGAACCTTGTACCTTTTTGTTTTTATTGGAACGAAAGGATTGCATTTGGTAATGTGGCGCCTTCTTAGGTTGCGGGGGAACATAAGGCAAAAAATTCGATTTACCTGCTGCAGCAGTAGAGACAAGGTCCGAGAGGCCTTCACCAAACAACTCCTCCCCCTTGTAAGGCAACGACTCCATATGCCGCTTTGAGTCGGCATCCCCCGTCCACTGCCGTGTCCACAAGAGTCGCCTAGCAGAAATAGACATAGCATTTATTCTGGAGCTTAGTAAACAAATGTCTCTTTGAGCATCCCTCATATATAACGCAGCATCCTTGATATGCCCTAGGGTCATTAAAATGGTATCCTTATCTAGGGTCTCAATCTCCGTAGATAAGGAATCTGTCCATGCTGCGACAGCACTACAAACCCAGGCCGATGCCATAGCCGGTCTAATAATAGTACCAGAATGTGTGTAAATGTACTTCATGGTAACTTCCTGCTTACGATCAGCAGGATCCTTGAGGGTAGCCGTATCCTGGGATGGCAGTGTTACCTTCTTTGATAAGCGTGTCAACGCCTTGTCTACTTTAGGCGAAGATTCCCATCGTATCCTGTCCTTTTGTGGGAAGGGATACGCCATAAGAATCCTCTTGGAAACTTGTAATCTCCTGTCTGGAGATTCCCAAGCCTTTTTGCACAATTCGCTTAGCTCATATGAGGACGGAAAGGTGACCTCAGGTTTTTTCTCTTTATACATGTGTACCCTCGTGTCAGGGACAGGGGGTTCCTCCGTGATATGCAAAACCTCTTTAATAGCAATAATCATGTAACGAATACCCTTAGCCACTTTTGGCTGTAACTTTGCATCCTCATAGTCGACACTGGAATCTGAATCCGTGTCAGTATCTGGGTCAGTGATCTGGGATAATGTGCGCTTTTGAGACCCGGAAGGTCCCGGTGCCACTGGGACAGGCACGGTCTGACTACCTGACTGTTCCCTAGCCTCAGCTTTGTCTAATCTCTTATGTAATAAATTTACATTAGCATTCAAGACATTCCACATATCCATCCAGTTCGGTGTCGGCGTTGCCGACGGCGACCTGACAATCATGCACTCCCCTCCTCCTTAGGTGAGCCTTCATCGTCAAACATGTCGACACACGCGTACCGACACACTCCAGACACACAGGGAATCTCTTTTCTGAAGACAGGTTCCCCTTTTAGGCCCTTTGGAGAGACAGAAAGAGAGTATGCCAGCACACACCCCAGCGCTATATGACCCAGGAAAAAACACAGAATGTTTACCCAGTAGCGCTGTTATAGTATATATGCGCGCCAATTATGTGCCCCCCCTCTACTTTAAAACCCTCTTTCACCGTGTGTCAAGCAGGGGAGAGTCCGGGGAGCTTCCTCTCAGCGGTGCTGTGGAGAAAAAATGGCGCTGGTGAGTGCTGGCGGAGAAGCCCCGCCCCCTCGGCGGCGGGCTTCTGTCCCGCTCAAAATATGTAAAACATGGCAGGGGCTCTTTAATATACATGTACAGTGCCCACCTGTACATGTATATAGTTCATTTTGCCATAGGACAGGTTTATATTGCTGCCCAGGGCGCCCCCCCTGCGCCCTGCACCCTGACAGTGACCGGAGTATGTGAGGTGTATGGGAGCAATGGCGCACAGCTGCAGTGCTGTGCGTTACCTCAGTGAAGCTCACAAAGTCTTCTGCCGCCTTTGAAGCCTTCTTTCTTCTTTTTTCCGGCTCTCCGGGATGAACGCCCAGGACGAACCTGTGTTCCAATCCCTCTGGAGCTAATGGTGTCCAGTAGCCTAAGGAGCAGAGCCTATCATTTAAGTAGGTCTGCTCCTCTCTCCTCAGTCCCTCGATGCAGGGAGTCTGTTGCCAGCAGTGCTCCCTGAAAATAAAAAACCTAACAAAGATACTTTCTTAGCAGGAGACTCAGGAGAGCTCCCTGCAGTGCACCCATCCTCCTCTGGGCACAGTCTCAAGCTGAGGTCTGGAGGAGGGCCATAGAGGGAGGAGCCAGTGCACACCCAGAGTCAAAGTCTTTCTTAAAGTGCCTATGTCTCCTGCGGAGCCCGTATATACCCCATGGTCCTTACGGAGTACCAGCATCCTCTAGGACGTTAGAGAAAATAATAATAATAATAATTTTATTTATATAGCGCTCTTTCTCCAATAGGACTCAAGGCGCTTAACAGATACATAGCATAATATAGTACAGAAAATAATGAAGTAGATTTTCATAAAATACAGAAGCATGAAGATAGTAAAAGGGACATTATAGGAATGTTTGAGTAAACAGGAAAGTCTTGAGTCTATTTTTGAAGGATTCTATAGTTGGGGCCTCTCGCACTGTGCGGGGAAGTGAGTTCCATAGAGTCGAGGCCGCATGACTAAAAGCTCGACCCCCAGATGAATTACGGGAGATTCTAGGTACTGCTAAAAGTCCTTCATCTACAGATCGCAGTAATCGACTGGGGCAGTATGGGGTCAGATGCTGCTTCAGGTACCTTGGGCCCTGGTCATGTAATGCTTTGAAACTCAGTAAGCCAATCATGAAGATGATTCGCCATCTTACAGGCAGCCAGTGAAGTGAGTAAAGGATGGGTGTTATGTGGCTAGAACGGGGCTGGTTGGTTAACAGCCTGACAGCTGTGTTTTGCACCAGCTGTAAGCGTTGCAATTCTTTTGCTGGGAGACCAAGGTACGGTAGAGGGCATTACAGTAGTCTAATCGAGATGATACAAATGCATGTATGACTTTTGGCATGTCATCTGAGGGAATTAAGTGCTTGATTCTGGCTATGTTCCTCAGGTGAAAGAAAGAGGATTTGGTTGTGGCTGATATCTGATGTTTAAGTGTCAAGCCACCATCCAGGACAACGCCAAGATTCCGCACACGATCAGTGGTCTGTAGTTCTGAATCCCCGAGTGTAAGTCCAGTTGGTTGGCTATGCTGCAGTCTTGTCCTTTGATGTTGCGGTCGTATCATAAGGACCTCTGTTTTATCCGGGTTCAGTCGCAGCCAACTGGCGCTCATTCACTCCTGTAGCTCAGCTAGACAGCCATTTAGGGTTGCTATTGTGTTATCAGTACCCGGAGCAAAGGACAAGTACAGTTGTCTATCATCTGCATAGCAGTGGTAGACCAGGCCATGGCACCTGATTATTTCGCCCAATGGGAGCATGTATACTGCAAAAAGCATGGGTATAGTATAGAACCTTGTGGGACACCACATGGCAATGGCACTGGTGGTGATGAGTATAATTCAGACGATACTCTCTGCGACCTGCCTGTGAGAAATTATTTGAACCAGCGTAGGACTGTGCCATCCAGGGGTTCACTACGATATGCCGGCGGTCGGGCTCCCGGCGACCAGCATACCGGCTTACCGACAGTGTGGCGAGCGCAAATGAGCCCCTTGCGGGCTCGCTGCACTCGCCACGCTACGGGCACGGTGGCGCGCACGCTATTTTATTCTCCCTCCAGGGGGGTCGTGGACCCCCACGAGGGAGAATAAGTGTCGGTATGCCAGCTGTCGGGATCCCGGCGCCGGTATACTGTGCGCCGGGATCCCGTCAGTCGGCATACTGAAGACCACCCCCATCCAGACCACAGAAATGTATCAGTCGCTCAATCAGAAGCCCATGGTCCACGGTATCAAATGCTGCCTAGAGATCCAGAAGGATTAATATTGAACAGTCACCTCTGTCTCTTGCCATCAGAAGATCATTTAACACACACACCAGGGCTGTTTCAGTGCTATGTCTTCTCCTGAATCCTGATTGGAATGGATCATAAATATCATGGGTTGTCAGGCGGGTTTCCAGTTGATTTGCAACAACTTTCTCAATAACCTTTCCTAGGAAAGGAAGGTTTGATACCGGTCTGCAGTTGGTCATGCAGTCGGGATCTAAATTAGGTTTTTTAAGAAGCGGTCTAACAATTGCTTCCTTTAGGGCAGTGATGGCTAACCTTGACACTCCAGCTGTTGTTGAACTACACATCCCAACATGCCCTGCTACAGTTTTGCTATTTGGCCTTGCTAAAACTGATGCAAGGCATGCTGGGATGTGTAGTTCAACAACAGCTGGAGTGTCAAGGTTAGCCATCACTGCTTTTAGGGGTTCAGGAATTAAGCCTATCTGCATGTATCCCTACCAGGCACAAGCCTCCTGAACTACCAGCTCATCAATACACAGTGTGGAGGGACCAAGCTCAGCTGGATCAGCTGATTGAGATGAAGATATCAGCATCTAATGATGCAGTTGATACCATCCTGCAAACTCTGAGGGCCTGATCTCGACCCTTTGTAGAATCCTGATTTTCTTATTCCCCACTCTCGACTGATATTCCAGGCATACCGAAACACAAATGGTGCTATTACTTCTACATTAGAGGCAGCTAGATATCTAATAGCAAATTCATGGAAGACAATCTACTACATTGGTTAACAAATAAGCGGTACAAATTTACACGAACACTATACATTTTTATATGTGTTTAGCATTTATATGTACACATAGGGTGGTATCCAATTAGCGATGGTAATTTACCGTGGCTAATTGGTTTGCTGGATAGGATATATTAGCCCTGTTAGCCGTTGCTTATCGGGGATTGGTTTTGCATGGCTCAGACAGGTGAAGCCAAATCCCCAATAAGTTACTTATTTTGCGCGATAAGTGCAGCGAAAATACATTGGTCTGTGACTTTTCGTGGACCCTGTGTATTTTCGCAAGAAAACCAGTTTTTTTTTCTCCCGCACAATGGAATTGAGGGCCTAATTCAGACCTGATCGTGGATGTGCGAAAAAACGCACATGTACGATCAAAATCTTTGACATGCTGGGGGGGGCACCCAGCACAGCCACCGCGCATGCGCAGATCCGACCCGATCCCCCGGCTGCGAAGAAGCGCAGTGTGCGATTGGGTCGGAATTACCCCCAGAGTCACAGTACCTACTAACAAGTACCCCATGAGAGTGCTGCACTATATACTGCTCCTACACAGTAAAGCAAATATTTAAGCTGTAAGTTTTCCGTTCAGGCAGAATGTGTAGGAACCGGTATTTGTTACTAAGTGCTGGTTATGCTTGACTACTGCACTGCAGTGTTCTCACGCCCGGCACATCAGTGACAAAGTTGCTATCACCTTTGTTCTAATAGACTGTTCATGCCTGGTTTAAGAACATTACTGAGAAACTCCTTCAGCTATTTTCAGACTGTCAACAGGGATCTGGCTCCATTATTCAAGGACAAGATCCAGTTGCATTAATTGTATGATTAATAAAGGAACTATTTGGCTGCTTTTGAACATACAGTATATGAGGTAGGCACATTATTTCTGAAAGTAGTGATATCACATTACTTCTGATAAAACCTGCTCATTATAACCATACGTATACTCCTGTTCACTTAAGGATTTTCAGGTGTACTTCTCATATATACTCTCAGTGTCACATTACATTCTTCTTACACAAAGTACAGATTACTAAAAATATATTTAATGAACCACACACACCAATACAATACATTTCTCTCCTTACTATATAAACAAACAACAGATAAAAACAAGCGCTAGATAAACAGGTACAGTAGTTTATTATTCCAATAATTAATACATACACATTGATAAATTGATGTTGTGTTTCAGGGGCTAAAAAACACATTAACTAACATTATTTATTATCAGTTATTTATAAAGCGCACACATATTTAGCTTCACAGAGAATATTTCTCCACTCACATCAGTTCCTGCTCCAGTGGAGTTTACAATCTATATTACCTACCACATGTACTGTACACACACACACACACACACACACACACACACACACACACACACACACAATGCTAGGGTTAATTTTTGTTGGGAACCAATTAACCTACCAGTATATTTTTGGATTGTGGGAGAAAACCGGAGGAAACCCACAGAAGCACAGGGAGAATATACAAACTCCACACAGTTAGGGCCATGGTGGGAATCGAACCCATGACCTCAGTGCTGTGAGGCAGCAATTCAGTAAGGCTAACCATTAAAAATCAGCTTTTAGTAAATGTGTGTTTACGAGAGCCTGAAATTCTATCGGGATTTGTACAATAGAGATAAACCTTTGTTATTATTATGCTGTTTAGTTATCTTGTCTGTCAGAATAGGGGAAAACATAGTTATAAGAAATCCCTCTCACTTCAGTCTACTAAAAACCCAGCTTTACTGAGCGTCGGGCTGGTCATCTAGGGGAGTGGCCCAAACAAACAATTTGGCACACTCCTAGAGAGTCAAGCATCCTGCCCCGCCTGGCACCCCTGACTGGTTGGTACCAGGGTAACTAAGTACTCATGCCTCATTAGTAGTAAGATAAAAATTACTGCTCCCATGGTAATATGATAAGTAGTGTTCCTGTATAATAATAATAATAATAATAATAATAAATAATGCCCCTATTATAACTATAATGATACATAGTGCCCACATATCTATAAGGAAATGACCCAGATTGGCTGCCTGGATATTAAGATGGAATTATCTCATTTTGTGTCAGGTGGCCCTTGGGAGTGGTCCGTTTTGTTTTCATGTGGTAAAATCAGAAAAAATAGGATTTTAATACCTACCGGTAAATCCTTTTCTCTTAGTCCGTAGAGGATGCTGGGGACTCCGTAAGGACCATGGGGTATAGACGGGATCCGCAGGAGACATGGGCACACTATAAGACTTTGAATGGGTGTGAACTGGCTCCCCCCTCTATGCCCCTCCTCCAGACCTCAGTTAGAAAACTGTGCCCAGGGAGACGGACATTTCGAGGAAAGGATTTATTGTTTAAACACAGTGAGTGTCATACCAGCCCACACCACGAACATACCACTAACTTTGGTATTCAATAGAACACCAGCCAACGGCATGAAATACACAGCCCCACACTGAGAGAATATGTAACACAACCAGTGTGTCAACACAACCAATAATAAGACACCGCATGCCCTGGCATGCCCAACGTCAGCAACAGCCTGACAGAAAAGAAACATCACAAGAGTGTAACCCTAAGCAATAACTGCAGACACAGTATGCACTGGGACGGGCGCCCAGCATCCTCTACAGACTAAGAGAAAAGGATTTACCGGTAGGTATTAAAATCCTATTTTCTCATACGTCTTAGAGGATGCTGGGGACTCCAAAAGGACCATGGGGTCTATACCAAAGCTCTAGAACGGGCGGGAGAGTGCGGACGACTCTGCAGCACCGATTGAGCAACATGAGGTCCCCATCAGCCAGGGTATCAAACTTGTAGAGCTTAACAAAAGTGTTTGAATCCAGACCAAGTATCCGCTCGGCAAAGTTGAACCGCCGAGACTCCTCGGGCAGCCGCCCAAGAAAAAACCCACCTTCCTAGTAGAATGGGTCACCACCAAATTCGGTAATGGCAATCCAGCCGTAGAATGAGCACGCCGAAAGAGATCACAGATCTAGCGTGTAACCGACTGCAGAGACGCAGACGCCTCAATCACGCTGGGAGCATACCGGACAAACAGAGCCTCTGTTTCCCCAATCTGAGCCAAATTGGCAACATAAATATTCAAAGCCCTGACTACATCGAGACCTTGAATCAGCCAATACTTAAGTAACCACAGGCATCCAATAGGCTGGTTTCTGCAAAACACCTAAACCACTTTTTTCAGAACTATTATCCGAGTTCTCAATCTCAGTTCATTCACTTGAAAGATCAAGCAGGGGCTATCGTGAGACCCAGCCGCTACTTCCGACACTCGCCTTGCGGACGCCAAAGCCAAAAACATGACCACTCTCCAAGAGAGAAAATTTTAACACAACCTTTCATAAAGGTTCCCATCAATGTGACACAAGAAAACTCAACACCACGTCAAGGTCCCACGGTGCCAATGGGGCACAAATGGAGGTTGGATGCGCAGTACTCCTTCCACGAGGGTCCGAACCTCCGGAAAAGTCGCCAATTCTTTCTTGAAAGAAAATTTATAAGGCCAAAACCGCACTCGAATGGAGCCTAACTTTAGGCCTGCACCCACACCTGCTTGCAAAGAATGGAGAAGAAGGACCCAGCTGAAGCTTCCGTAGTAGCCTTCTTGGATTCACACCAAGATACATACTTTCTCCAAACACGGTGGTAAGGCTTTGCCGTTACTTCTGTTCTAGCCTGCAGAAAAGAGGAATGACTTCACTGGGAATACCCTTTCTAGCTAGGATATGGCGTTCAACCGCCACGCCGTCAAACGCAGCCGCTGTAAGTCTTGATACACGCCCGGATCTTGCTGTAACAGTTCCTCGCGTACAGTAAAAGGCCAAGGATCTTCTAAGAGTAAATCTTGAAGAACTAGATACCAAGCCCTCCATGTTTAGACCGGAACAATGAAGATCGCCCGAACCTTTTTCGTCTTACGTTTATCACCTTCAGAAGAGTGAAAACGGAGGTGACACACAGATCGACTGAAAACACCCAAGGTGTCCCGAGGGCGTCCACTGCTATAGCTTGAGTGTCCCCTGGCCTGGAACAATATCCCTGAGATCTCTTGTTGAAGCGAGACGCCAACATGTCCAATTGGGATGCCGCCGGTCGAAATACCGACGCCGGAATCCCGACCACACAATCCCGACAGGGGTGGCGAGCGGAACACAACCCCTTGCGGGCTCGCTTCGCTCGCCACGCTGCGGGCACGGTGCCTCGCTGCGCTTGGCACACTATTATATTCTCCCTCTATGGGTGTCGTGGACACCCACAGAGGGAGAATATGTCGGGATTGTGGCGGTCGGGATTCCGGCGTCGGTATTTCGACCGCCGAGATTCCGGCCGGCGGCATCTTGACCGCATCCCGTCCAATTGAGGCACTCCTCAAAGACTTTTCACTCCAGTGAAACTTCTCGACGACGACTGTATGTCTCCCGGATGGAGACCGCAACTGCAGAGGAAGGTATTTCTCCGTCGTCCACAACCGGAACGAAAACTGCTAATATAGCGTTTACCAGTCTTTTCCCCCCAGCGGAAAACTTTTACGGCATCCGCCATTTCCGTTTTGCTCCTTGTTCCGCCCTAGCGGCTTACTTACACCACCGTTGCCAAGTCGTCCGACAGAATTAACACGGGCAGATCACGAAGCATATGTTCACTGAAAATAGCTTTTAATTCAAGAAACGTATTGCAGACAAGCATCCCAGCTTCACCTTTTCCTCTGGAAATACTTTCGTTGCAAAGACTGCTCCCCAGTCTCGGAGATTTGCATGCATGGACACCAAGATCTCCACCTGGATTCCGAACCTTCGTCCCTGTAGGAGGCGAGAACTGAGCAGACAACACAGGAGCGATCTCCTGGCCATTAGGATTACAATCTGGCGCATGTGCAGGTGAGACCCGGACCACATTTCCAACTGGCCCCGTGAAACCACTGTGGCATTTGACCTGCTCACCGAAAAGCCTCTCAGGCCGCACCATCTTCTTCATCAACGGAACATATTGATGGATTGTCACTGCAAATCTGATCCGACTCTGGATCCTCAGTCTTTCCACAGGAAAACACAGAACCTCAGCCGTTCAGCATCTACTCTGATACCCACCTCCGACATCTGCGTCGTTGGGAACAGCCATTCCCTGTGTTGAAGAACAGTCAGAGAGAAAAACAACGATTTGCGCCACTTGTTTCTTGACCTCGCCTTAATCAGGAGAGCTTGTCAGTACAGAATAACAAAGGCTCTTACTATTGAAAGAAAACCACCATACTGCCATCTCTCCGGTGAAATGGCAAAGACAAACCTGGATATCATCCCAGGTAAACTGAATGCGGAGAAAAACGCAATTAAACCTTTTTCATCCTTCACGTTTCTGTTTTTTTTTTTTTATAGGGATAGCAGGACAATGTCCTGAACCTGACGCAACTCTGGTATGGCGTTGCGTACTACCTCCCCTTCCAAAGGGGAATCGGTAAGATCTAATTGAAAAATCCGTGAGGGGAGTCATCTGTAAACTCCAGTATGGATTCTATTATTAACTCACAGACCCAAGTCCATTCCCAGACTGATTGAAGAGTATTAGACGAGTTCCCACCCGTGTGGGCTCCAGCCAGATAGATCCAGCGACATTCGGTGGATGTGGTAGACACAGAAAACGAAATCCACTTCTGCGAACCTAACAAGGCTGCAGAACTCTTACCTTTTCACCTTCCACTATCTTCACAGAAAAGGAAAAAAGAATGGTAATGAACCGGTTAAAATGACTGCATCCCACAACAGAATGCGTCACCAACCTTTGCGAGGAAATCTAACTCACGAAGGTAGACTTCCCAGTGGTATCCGCCGAGATCGACTTAACTGTGGCATCCACAAACATCGGTATACCGTCCCAGGGAACAAAACTCCAGTTTCTCTCGGAGTCAGCCTCAGCATTCCCTCCTGCAGTCGCACAGCAACCTGCCACGGTGTTATAGAGAAGAAACAACCTAAGAAACATCCCTTCTCTCTGTAGGGTAATTCTATCGAATGCCCTTCCGAATACAAACACTCCTCCATGTGCATGTAATGCAAATAACTCCAAAGCATAGAAATAAAATATCACTTAGCTTCCTGTGTACGATCCTTTGTGACAGGGCCCCGTGTCGACCAGGAGTTGACCTTCACAGTATTCTATCCTTGGTGGGAAAGGAATAAACATTCGGACTCCTTGAGAGGATCTGAGACCAACTCGTCATGGCCGACCTAGAGCTTTATCAACAGAGCGACCAGCACATGAAAGGGAATACTATTACTTCAGCATTCAGTAGAAATCGTCATATGAATATACAAAATGTAATACACATATACACACATATCCTAACTATATATATATATCATACATATAAGCGGATTGTCCGGAACCGTCGGGTCCCTAGTGACATTGTGTTCTGAATGTGTATGACCATGTACTGAAATGCCCCAGTTGTGGATCTAGCAGGAAACCTTATGGTCGACAGAAAACGTAGTATTCGTCGACATCATGGAGTAGTAACCAGGCAAAATAACATTCTTGCAACCCCAAGAGGTCCGACGGGAAGTATACATATATAATTTCAATAACACTTCCCCACATATACTACCATTTCTGTGCTCGAGGTACAGGCGCATGGAACTGTACCATACATATAAATATATATACAGGTATAAGGCAGTTACCACATGTGAATTTACACCCACCCGCATAGTACTGTGTCTCCCAAACAGTGTTTACTTTTAACAAGCATACAACTACCGACCTGGTGATACTGCATCCACCGAATCAAGTACCAACAGGTGTCGGCGAAGCCGACAGTGATCCCCACACCTATTTGTGACAGAGCACTCACGCATGTCGACACATGTTGACTAAAAAGCTATAGTGGGTATATCTGACAGGGAACACACAGAGATATATGCACACAAATAATGATTACATGTCCATTATCTAACATAGTGCTATATTTCCTTCTATATAGCACTAACACACTGTGCCCCCATTTGCACTATATACATGCTTTTGGCGGGGACATGGAGAAAATGGCGCTTAATCTTTGTGTGTGGGCTAAGCCCCGCCCCTACTCGGCGCGCTTCAGCCCCTCTATTAAAATACTCTTTCATGCTGGCGGGGGTCCGTATACAGTGCCCACGCACTGTATACACGTTTTATCACACACACACACAGAGGTTTATATTGCTGCCCAGGGCGCCCCCCTGCGCCCTGCACCCTTGCAAAGCCGTTGTGTGTGTGAACAATGGCGCGCAGCGTGGCCGCTGGTTTATACTGGCGGGGGTTCGTACACGGTGCCCAGGCACCTAATATGCATCTCCTCCAGCGGAATAGACTCTCAGTAACTTGCTGCCCAGGGCACTCCCCCCCCCCCCCCCCCCCCCCCCCAGCGCCCTGCACCCTCTGAGTGCCGTTGGTGTGCGGGAGCATGGAGCGCAGCGCGACCGCCGCGCTGTACCTCCGTTACTGAAGTATTCTGCCGTCACTGAAGTCTTCTGTTCTTCACATACTCACCCGGCTTCTTTCTTCTGGCTTCTGTGACGGGGGGTGACGGCGCGGCTCCGGGAACAAGCAGCTAGGCGAACCAAGTGATCGAACCCTCTGGAGCTAATGGTGTCCAGTAGCCTAAGAAGCAGAGCCCTTGAACTAAGAGGAAGTAGCATAAAACCAAATATGCATAACTCATATATAAATCAGACATAAAGGGACACAATTAATCCAAATTTCTATAATAAAAAATACTTTTTAAACATATAATAGCATTTAGTGCCTCATTAAAAACTTATGATTAATAATCCTGAATCTTAGAACCTTGCGTAATAGCATACAGAGTCCTGTTGTAACTTGTTATTAAATCCAATACAATGTAACACAGTCCTTGTTGCAGAGGCCTTTAAAGCTTGAAAAAGCGTTGATGGAGGTCACAAATATGGAAAGGGAAAATATATTAAAGGGTAACATAAGGAACCAACAACAACTGATAAAAGCCCCCCCAAAGAAACGGCTAAAAGAATTAGAAGCACTGAATAAAACGACTTCCTTTGTAACTAAATTTAATATGGGATCAGGAGAGATTAAAAAAACTTTAAGAAAAATGTTCCTCTACTTAGACTTGATGAGGTGTTAAATAATACTATGGATCTGTCTGAAAGGGTAATATTTAGGAAGGCAGAAAATGAAAAGTTAAAATTAACACCTAGGTTATTTAAACAAGAGAATAAACAAGAAACCATAAAAAGTTGGATCCCCCAGAGACCAAAGGGCTTCCATAAATGTGGAAGAACAGGATGTCAGACCTGTAAACATTCGGAGAGAAAGATTATAAGTTTTGAATCCACTGTGACGAAGAAAATCCACCCTATAAAGAGGTTCATTAATTGTAAGTCCACGTACATAGTGTATTTATTACAATGTGGATGTGGACAACAATATATAGGCAGGACAATAAGAACATTGAATTGTAGATTTATGGAACATAAAAGGAATATTGAAAGGAAATTGAGAACAAATACACTTTATAGACATATTACAGATTGTCAAGATGGAAGTATGGTCAATATTAAAATTGCAGGGATTGAATGGATAGATATTACATGTCGAGGTGGTGATAGATACACGAAATTATGTAAGAGAGAAGCTTACTGGATTTTTTGTTTGCGGAGCATGACTCCGTTAGGTTTAAATGACACTATAGAATTAAACAATATATAAAATATGGTGAGTTAGTATGGGTTAGAACATTATTAGTTTGTGGGTAATGAGAGGGCAATGGAGATGGGGGGGGGGGGGGGGGGGTGGATCAGTATGGGAGAGGGGAGGGATGTATATTGAATTGAGATAGGGTTATTCTAACAATAAATGTATGATCATGTTTAAAAGTATTTTTTTTTTTTTAAGTAAAAAAGATAAGGTTTGTTAATATTGAAATTGGTGGAATATAATATCATTAAATGGGGGAAGGTATGTCACTGTTTGGGGAATAGTCCATTTAGTAGGTATTTGACTATATATATATAAAAAATGGGAATTGGAACATTGTATAGTAAGGTTTGCATAAGGAGATAATAGAGGGAAAAAGATCCGTGTGTCTAGTCGTATTGATATAAAGGAAACAAGAAGGGAAGGCATCTTAAAGACATTAGATATGTATAGAAACATGGAGTGAATATTAAAGAATAATAGGTAAACATGAGGTGGAATGAAGATAATAAAATATGATTGAATGGGTTAAAGTAGAGGGTTATGATGAGTTGGAAGCATTAAATGGTAGAGAAACAATATGTGTTATATGTATAAGGGAATTGGGACAGTCATGTGTATATATATATATGTATAATTTTTATCTATGTGAATTTTTCTATATTTTCAATAAGTACGTATTTATGATGTAATCGATTGAAAATATAGCTAAATTAGAATAGAGGTGATGGGTAATACGCTGGTATAGTTCAATAGACCGAGGCTGTAACGGCACTAATAAGTATATAAGTGCAGAGGACGGACTAATGCAGCCGATGAGACAGAGGCTTGACACGCACTAAGATGTGCGCCTGTGCAGAAGGGCATTGGAACGCACTAAATAATAAGAATTTACTTACCGATAATTCTATTTCTCGGAGTCCGTAGTGGATGCTGGGGTTCCTGAAAGGACCATGGGGAATAGCGGCTCCGCAGGAGACAGGGCACAAAAGTAAAGCTTTCCGATCAGGTGGTGTGCACTGGCTCCTCCCCCTATGACCCTCCTCCAAGCCAGTTAGGTACTGTGCCCGGACGAGCGTACACAATAAGGGAGGAATTTTGAATCCCGGGTAAGACTCATACCAGCCACACCAATCACACCGTACAACTTGTGATCTAAACCCAGTTAACAGTATGATAACAGCGGAGCCTCTGAAAAGATGGCTCACAACAATAATAACCCGATTTTTGTAACTATGTACAAGTATTGCAGATAATCCGCACTTGGGATGGGCGCCCAGCATCCACTACGGACTCCGAGAAATAGAATTATCGGTAAGTAAATTCTTATTTTCTCTATCGTCCTAGTGGATGCTGGGGTTCCTGAAAGGACCATGGGGATTATACCAAAGCTCCCAAACGGGCGGGAGAGTGCGGATGACTCTGCAGCACCGAATGAGAGAACTCCAGGTCCTCCTTAGCCAGGGTATCAAATTTGTAGAATTTAGCAAACGTGTTTGCCCCTGACCAAGTAGCTGCTCGGCAAAGTTGTAAAGCCGAGACCCCTCGGGCAGCCGCCCAAGATGAGCCCACCTTCCTTGTGGAATGGGCATTTACATATTTTGGCTGTGGCAGGCCTGCCACAGAATGTGCAAGCTGAATTGTATTACACATCCAACTAGCAATAGTCTGCTTAGAAGCAAGAGCACCCAGTTTGTTGGGTGCATACAGGATAACAGCAAGTCAGTTTTCCTGACTCCAGCCGTCCTGGAACATATTTTCAGGGCCCTGACAACATCTAGCAACTTGGAGTCCTCCAAGTCCCTAGTAGGTGCAAGGCACCACAATAAGCTGGTTCAGGTGAAACACTGACACCACCTTTAGGGAGAGAACTGGGGACGAGTCCGCAGCTCTGCCCTGTCCGAATGGACAAACAGATATGGGCTTTTTTGAGAAAAAACCACCAATTTGACACTCGCCTGGTCCAGGCCAGGGCCAAGAGCATGGTCACTTTTCATGTGAGATGCTTCAAATCCACAGATTTGACTGGTTTTAAACCAATGTGATTTGAGGAATCCCAGAACTACGTTGAGATCCCACAGTGCCACTGGAGGCACAAAAGGGGGTTGTATATGCAATACTCCCTTGACAAACTTCTGGACTTCAGGAACTGAAGCCAATTCTTTCTGGAAGAAAATCGACAGGGCCGAAATTTGAACCTTAATGGACCCCAATTTGAGGCCCATAGACACTCCTGTTTGCAGGAAATGCAGGAAACGACCGAGTTGAAATTTCTTTGTGGGGCCTTCCTGGCCTCACACCACGCAACATATTTTCGCCACATGTGGTGATAATGTTGTGCGGTCACCTCCTTTCTGGCTTTGACCAGGGTAGGAATGACCTCTTCCGGAATGCCTTTTTCCCTTAGGATCCGGCTTTCCACCGCCATGCCGACAAACGCAGCTGCGGTAAGTCTTGGAACAGACATGGTACTTGCTGAAGCAAGTCCCTTCTTAGCGGCAGAGGCCATAAGACCTCTGTAAGCATCTCTTGAAGTTCCGGGTACCAAGTCCTTCTTGGCCAATCCGGAGCCATGAGTATAGTTCTTACTCCTCTACGTCTTATAATTCTCAGCACCTTAGGTATGAGAAGCAGAGGAGGGAACACATACACCGACTGGTACACCCACGGTGTTACCAGAACGTCCACAGCTATTGCCTGAGGGTCTCTTGACCTGGCGCAATACCTGTCCCGTTTTTTGTTCAGACGGGACGCCATCATGTCCACCTTTGGTATTTCCCAACGGTTTACAATCATGTGGAAAAAACTTCCCGATGAAGTTTCCACTCTCCCGGGTGGAGGTCGTGCCTGCTGAGGAAGTCTGCTTCCCAGTTTCCATTCCCGGGATGAAACACTGCTGACAGTGCTATCACATGATTTTCCGCCCAGCGAAAAGTCCTTGCAGTTTTTGCCATTGCCCTCCTGCTTCTTGTGTCGCCCTGTCTGTTTACGTGGGCGACTGCCGTGATGTTTTTCCCACTGGATCAATACCGGCTGACCTTGAAGCAGAGGTCTTGCTAAGCTTAGAGCATTATAAATTTACCCTTAGCTCCAGTATATTTATGTGGAGAAAAGTCTCCAGACTTGATCACACTCCCTGGAAATTTTTTCCTTGTGTGACTGCTCCCCAGCCTCTCGGGCTGGGCTCCGTGGTCACCAGCATCCAATCATGAATGTCGAATCTGCGGCCCTCTAGAAGATGAGCACTCTATAACCACCACAGGAGAGACACCCTTGTCCTTGGATATAGGGTTATCCGCTGATGCATCTGAAGATGCGATCCGGACCATTTGTCCAGCAGATCCCACTGAAAGTTCTTGCGTGAAATCTGCCGAATGGAATTGCTTCGTAGGAAGCCACCATTTTTACCAGGACCCTTGTGCAATGATGCACTGTTTTTAGGAGGTTCCTGACTAGCTCGGATAACTCCCTGGCTTTCTCTTCCAGGAGAAACACCTTTTTCTGGACTGTGTCCAGAATCATCCCTAGGCACAGCAGACGTGTCGTCGGGATCAGCTGCGATTTTGGAATATTTAGAATCCACCCGTGCTGTTGTAGCAGTATCCGAGATAGTGCTACTCCGACCTCCAACTGTTCCCTGGACTATGCCCTTATCAGGAGATCGTCCAAGTAAGGGATAATTAAGACGCCTTTTCTTCGAAGAAGAATCATCATTTCGGCCATTACCTTGGTAAAGACCCGGGGTGCCGTGGACAATCCAAACGGCAGCGTCTGAAACTGATAGTGACAGTTCTGCACCACGAACCTGAGGTACCCTTAGTGAGAAGGGCAAATTTGGGACATAGAGGTAAGCATCCCTGATGTCCCGGGACACTATATAGTCCCCTTCTTCCTGGTTCGTTATCACTGCTCTGAGTGACTCCATCTTGATTTGAACCTTTGTAAGTGTTCAAAAAATTTTTTAGAATAAGTCTCACCTAGCCTTCTGGCTTCAGTACCACAATATAGTGTGGAATAATACCCCTTTTCTTGTAGTAGGAGGGGTAATTTAATTATCACCTGCTGGGAATACAGCTTGTGAATTTTTTCCCATACTGCCTCCTTGTCGGAGGGAGACCTTGGTAAAGCAGACTTCAGGAGCCTGCGAAGGGGAAACGTCTCGACATTCCAATCTGTACCCCTGGGATACTACTTGTAGGATCCAGGGGTCCTGTACGGTCTCAGCGCCATGCTGAGAACTTGTCAGAAGCGGTGGAACGCTTCTGTTCCTGGGAATGGGCTGCCTGCTGCAGTCTTCTTCCCTTTCCTCTATCCCTGGGCAGATATGATCTTATAGGGACGAAAGGACTGAGGCTGAAAAGACGGTGTCTTTTTCTGCAGAGATGTGACTTAGGGTAAAAACGGCGGATTTTCCAGCAGTTGCCGTGGCCACCAGGTCCGATGGACCGACCCCAAATAACTCCTCTTCCTTTATACGGCAATACACCTTTGTGCCGTTTGGAATCTGCATCACCTGACCACTGTCGTGTCCATAACATTTTCTGGCAGATATGGACATCGCATTTACTCTTGATGCCAGAGTGCAAATATCCCTCTGTGCATCTCGCATATATAGAAATGCATCCTTTAAATGCTCTATAGTCAATAAAATACTGTCCCTGTCAAGGGTATCAATATTTTTAGTCAGGGAATCCGACCAAGCCACCCCAGCTCTGCACATCCAGGCTGAGGCGATCGCTGGTCGCAGTATAACACCAGTATGTGTGTATATACTTTTTATGATATTTTCCAGCCTCCTGTCAGCTGGTCCTTGAGGACGGCCCTATCTATAGACGGTACCGCCACTTGTTTTGATAAGCGTGTGAGCGCCTTATCCACCCTAAGGGGTGTTTCCCAACGCGCCCTAACTTCTGGCGGGAAAGGGTATACCGCCCATAATTTTCTATCGGGGGGAACCCACGCATCATCACACACTTTATTTAATTTATCTGATTCAGGAAAAACTACGGTAGTTTTTTCACATCCCACATAATACCCTCTTTTGTGGTACTTGTAGTATCAGAAATATGTAACACCTCCTTCATTGCCTTTAACGTGTGGCCCTAATAAGGAATACGTTTGTTTATTCACCGTCGACACTGGATTCAGTGTCCCTGTCTGTGTCTGTGTCGACCGACTAAAGTAAACGGGCGTTTTAAAAACCCCTGACGGTGTTTTTGAGACGTCTGGACCGGTACTAATTGTTTGTCGGCCGTCTCATGTCGTCAACCGACCTTGCAGCGTGTTGACATTATCACGTAATTCCCTAAATAAGCCATCCATTCCGGTGTCGACTCCCTAGAGAGTGACATCACCATTACAGGCAATTGCTCTGCCTCCTCACCAACATCGTCCTCATACATGTCGACACACACGTACCGACACACAGCACACACACAGGGAATGCTCTGATAGAGGACAGGACCCACTAGCCCTTTGGAGAGACAGAGGGAGAGTTTACCAGCACACACCAAAAACGCTATAATTATATAGGGACAACCTTATATAAGTGTTTTCCCTTATAGCATCTTTTTTATATATTTTTAACGCCAAATTAGTGCCCCCCCTCTCTGTTTTAACCCTGTTTCTGTAGTGCAGTGCAGGGGAGAGCCTGGGAGCCTTCCCTCCAGCCTTTCTGTGAGGGAAAATGGCGCTGTGTGCTGAGGAGATAGGCCCCGCCCCTTTTTCGGCGGCCTCGTCTCCCGCTCTTAACGGATTCTGGCAGGGGTTAAATATCTCCATATAGCCTCCGGAGGCTATATGTGAGGTATTTTTAGCCAAAATAGGTATTCATTTGCCTCCCAGGGCGCCCCCCTCCCAGCGCCCTGCACCCTCAGTGACTGCCGTGTGAAGTGTGCTGAGAGGAAAATGGCGCACAGCTGCCGTGCTGTGCGCTACCTTTAGAAGACTGAGGAGTCTTCTGCCGCCGATTCTGGACCTCTTCTTACTTCAGCATCTGCAAGGGGGCCGGCGGCAAGGCTCCGGTGACCATCCAGGCTGTACCTGTGATCGTCCCTCTGGAGCTGATGTCCAGTAGCCAAGAAGCCAATCCATCCTGCACGCAGGTGAGTTCACTTCTTCTCCCCTAAGTCCCTCGTTGCAGTGATCCTGTTGCCAGCAGGACTCACTGTAAACTAAAAAACCTAAGCTAAACTTTTCTAAGCAGCTCTTTAGGAGAGCCACCTAGATTGCACCCTTCTCGGCCGGGCACAAAAATCTAACTGGCTTGGAGGAGGGTCATAGGGGGAGGAGCCAGTGCACACCACCTGATCGGAAAGCTTTACTTTTGTGCCCTGTCTCCTGCGGAGCCGCTATTCCCCATGGTCCTTTCAGGAACCCCAGCATCCACTAGGACGATAGAGAAAAGGTGTACGCGCATGGTGACGCGATGATTATATGGTATTTAAACAGGAAAGCAGGGCTCGGTAATGACTGTGTCTGAGGAAGCCGCCGACGATAACTCTAAAGGCGGAGAAACGCGTTACACGTAGTAAGGAGCCCATCTCACCATTCTGACTGAGAGAAACCATGGACCCCAGAGAATTTGGAACCTACAGCGCAATAAAGATCCCGGTAACAATTACGCTAATTGATAAAAACAGCAATGAATGCAAGGGATTGAGCTGTATGCTTTGGAACCAGGGGAGACGAGTGGACATTAGTCAGTCGTTTAAAAGTTACAACAAATGAGATACAAATTACATGCATGTTGAAAGAAAAGCATTTATAGCTGTGCACAGCAGTGACTCATAGAACGTTCTTTAAAAGCCTCTGCAACAAGGACTGTGTTACATTGTATTGGATTTAATAACAAGTTACAACAGGACTCTGTATGCTATTAACGCAAGGTTCTAAGATTCAGGATTATTAATCATAAGTTTTTAATGAGGCACTAAATGCTATTATATGTTTAAAAAGTATTTTTTATTATAGAAATTTGGATTAATTGTGTCCCTTTATGTCTGACTTATATATGAGTTATGCATATTTGGTTTTATGCTCGTTTATGGAAAAATAAACTATACTAAGTTTTAAATCAAATCATATGACTGTCTAAGAAGATTAAATTTGTTTTTCGGTTTATAATAATATCTATATATATACATACATATCGTTTGCTTCCATTACTGAGTTCATTAAAAATTTATTTTTGCTAGTGGTGTAGTGCATCCCCCTCCAAAAAACTTTTTTTCTTTAGTCACAATCTATTGAGGTTAGCAATTACCTCATTAGGGGGACGCAGCAGCATACACTAACAAATAAATAATTAATTAAATCAGAATTCCACCAAAATCAGCACACTAGTGTGTTTGTGTGTTTAAGAAGAAATAGGTCTGACTTCTCTCCCCTCAGTCCCACGATGCAGGGAGCCTGTAGCCAGCAGGTCTCTCTGAAAATAAAAAACCTAACAATAAAGTCTTTTAGAGAAACTCAGTAGAGCTCCCCTAGAGTGTGTCCATTCACTCCTGGGCACAAAGTCTAACTGAGGTCTGGAGGAGGGGCATAGAGGGAGGAGCCAGTTCACACCCATTCAAAGTCTTATAGTGTGCCCATGTCTCCTGCGGATCCCGTCTATACCCCATGGTCCTTTTGGAGTCCCCAGCATCCTCTAGGACGTATGAGAAATAATAGTAAGATGGGCACTGCTTATTTTAGTTATAACGGGTCACGACAGTACTTATCATTTTGTGTATAACAGAGGCAGTAATATTTATCTTTGTTACTAATGGAGGCGTGAGTATTCCCAGAGGGGCCCAGTGCTAATCAGTCAATATTAGGCCGGGACTTTACAGATGCAGGGGGGTGGGGAGCGCTAGAAGGCTAGGCCTGATGCAAAAATGCGTGTGTTGGAAGACAATGTGCAAAAAAATGGATGCTTTTGCTTTTGCAGCTGGAAACCGCTGGTGGTAAGCAAATAATTGAAAAATTCCCCTCAAAATGTGTAAAGGAATTTTCCTGCAGTATACAAATACTCTTCTATAGGTCTGATCATCCACGATATAATAAGTATTTCCAAAAATCAATGAAGAGATAGCACTAAACCTAATTTTGCCTCTCACATTATTTTCCCCTCTCTTGGAAAATAAAAGTATGTTATACCTACTTATTTAATCAACAAACGCATATTCTTGTCAAAATAACATACCATCTCTATATACAGGGCTGGACTACCCATCTGGCAAATGACAGACGACTTGATGGGCCGGTCCAGCCACACAGAGAACCCTGGGCTGGCCAAGCAGCGCAGCCTCCCGATGCTCTGCTCAGCCACCCACATACAGGGACACAGAGAAACCTGTGCTGGCCGAGCAGCATACAGAGACACAGGAGTATGCCGCGATGCTAGGCTCCCTCGGCTGGTGGCATGCCCCTAAAGCTGTAACTGCGCCCCCTCTAGGTACGCTGTGCACAGTACACTGCCCGGACTAATTAAGAGCCCCAGTCTGTCCCTGTCAATATATAACTGATTATTTCTCTGATTCCCAATACACAGAATAAAAATGATCAGAATAGCATACAATAAAAGAGACAGTTAATATGACCATTAAGAAACAGAACTCTATACGCTACTTACCAACAGAGGATAATATCAGTTAAGGTTTCTGCAGTTGTAAAAAAGGCAAACACAATCCAGTACATCATCCATTTTACCTGCAGGAATAAAGTCATTATCCATTAATTAGCAATATATTTGTAGTTTCAAATTTTTTCATAAGTAAGTGCTAGAAAGGAAAGTGCGCAAGCGTGGCTGCATACTCTTCTCCCCAAAGTTCCTCAGGATAGCTGCCAAGTGAGATGTGAATAGTAGCATCACTGTGCTCTGCAACTGCTTCTGTCTGACCAAGCTTCAGGGAGATTGCTGGTTATGGGCCCTACACACTGGCCGATTACACTGAAAGACATGAACAATCTCGTTCATTAATGACTGAGATATCGTTCATATCTTTCAGTGTGTAGGCACTAATGATGAACGATGTGCGGCCCCGCGCTCGTTCATCGTTGGTGCCGGCTCATTTATGCATCCAAGCCAATATGGACAAAATCGTCCATATTATTAGCATGCAGGGCTATGGGTCGGGTGACGGGGGAGTGAAGAAACTTCACTTTCCCCATCACCCCCCCCCCTCCCCCCCGCCGCCCCGCCAGGTCGGCCGTAGGGCACCTCAGCTGGCAATCGGACAGTGTGTAGGGCCCATTACACAGAGCTGTTATTGTATAAAACTGCTAGTACAAGTAGAAGAGTAATGCCGCAAATAAAATGTATCTCAGGGGCTTTTACACCTCACCCCATGCACTAAAATACACATCATCCTTATACTATGTACCCACAGTGGGTTGTATACTTCTATAGTACATACATCTTGAGCTGCACTGAACAACATGCTAAATTTAAGCTGTCATGTGGAATAGGTACATGATATGTTCATATTGAACACTAAATGGACTATAATTGCTACTTAGTAAATTTCTTGCAGTTCAGTATGATCACTGTGTGCACTTCTCTAAGCTAATGCTATGACCAGCTAAGGAATATGGTTATGCTATGCAAGCAAAAGAGAAAATACTATTTACACTGTTCATATATTGATAGTTTTAAATAAACCATTTAGGGGCTGATGTAGAGTTGACTAACTGTCAGGCGCAACTGTTCCTGTACTGCATGCATAGAACTAAGGGATACATTTACTTAGCAGTGATAAGAGTGGAGAAGTGAGCCAGTGGAGAAGTTTCCCCATCAACCAATCAGCAGCTCTGTATAATTTTTTAGAATGCAAATTATAGATGTTACTTCAGTGCTGATTGGTTGCCATAGGCACTTCTCCACTGGCTCACTTCTCTGCTCTTATCACTGCTTAGTAAATGTACCCCTAAATGTGTGTATTCCCCTGTATGTGGAGTTCTGTGCACCTTTGCTTATGGATTGATCCTATCCATATACTTGATGGCAGGATGTAGCAAGTATCGCAATTTGCTTACTGTATGCATACTGCTCTTTATAAACACTATATGCATTAGGATTTTCGGTTAGAAACACAGAGGACAGCTCATCTGATAACAGCAGTCCTTTGCGGTGTAAGGACCATAAGCGTTTCTATAATGGGTGCGAGGTGTGCGGTGCAAGGCCCAGGGGGGTCCACAACGCACACCCTGCACCCATATATGATACTTACCCCTCCAGCAGCAAAGGCCCTGCAGACACAGATCACTTGTAAAAATAAGAATTTACTTACCGATAATTCTATTTCTCGTAGTCCGTAGTGGATGCTGGGGACTCCGTCAGGACCATGGGGATTAGCGGCTCCGCAGGAGACAGGGCACAAAAGTAAAAGCTTTAGGATCAGGTGGTGTGCACTGGCTCCTCCCCCTATGACCCTCCTCCAAGCCTCAGTTAGGATACTGTGCCCGGACGAGCGTACACAATAAGGAAGGATTTTGAATCCCGGGTAAGACTCATACCAGCCACACCAATCACACCGTACAACCTGTGATCTGAACCCAGTTAACAGCATGATAACAGCGGAGCCTCTGAAAAGATGGCTCACAACAATAATAACCCGATTTTTGTAACAATAACTATGTACAAGTATTGCAGACAATCCGCACTTGGGATGGGCGCCCAGCATTCACTACGGACTACGAGAAATAGAATTATCGGTAAGTAAATTCTTATTTTCTCTGACGTCCTAAGTGGATGCTGGGGACTCCGTCAGGACCATGGGGATTATACCAAAGCTCCCAAACGGGCGGGAGAGTGCGGATGACTCTGCAGCACCGAATGAGAGAACTCCAGGTCCTCCTCAGTCAGGGTGTGCCCCTGACCAAGTAGCTGCTCGGCAAAGTTGTAAAGCCGAGACCCCTCGGGCAGCCGCCCTAGATGAGCCCACCTTCCTTGTGGAATGGGCATTTACATATTTTGGCTGTGGCAGGCCTGCCACAGCATGTGCAAGCTGAATTGTACTACACATCCAACTAGCAATCGTCTGTTTAGAAGCAAGAGCACCCAGTTTATTGGGTGCATACAGGATAACAGCAAGTCAGTTTTCCTGACTCCAGCCGTCCTGGAAACCTATATTTTCAGGGCCCTGACAACATCTAGCAACTTGGAGTCCTCCAAGTCCCTAGTAGCCGCAGGTACCACAATAAGCTGGTTCAGGTGAAACACTGACACCACCTTAGGGAGAAACTGGGGACGAGTCCGCAGCTCTGCCCTGTCCGAATGGACAATCAGATATGGGCTTTTGTGAGACAAAGCCGCCAATTCTGACACTCGCCTGGCCGAGGCCAGGGCCAACAGCATGGTCACTTTCCATGTGAGATATTTCAAATCCACAGATTTGAGCGGTTTAAACCAATGTGATTTGAGGAATCCCAGAACTACGTTGAGATCCCACAGTGCCACTGGAGGCACAAAAGGGGGTTGTATATGCAGTACTCCCTTGACAAACTTCTGGACTTCAGGAACTGAAGCCAATTCTTTCTGGAAGAAAATCGACAGGGCCGAAATTTGAACCTTAATGGACCCCAATTTGAGGCCCATAGACACTCCTGTTTGCAGGAAATGCAGGAATCGACCGAGTTGAAATTTCTTCGTGGGGCCTTCCTGGCCTCACACCACGCAACATATTTTCGCCACATGTGGTGATAATGTTGTGCGGTCACCTCCTTCCTGGCTTTGACCAGGGTAGGAATGACCTCTTCCGGAATGCCTTTTTCCCTTAGGATCCGGCGTTCAACCGCCATGCCGTCAAACGCAGCCGCGGTAAGTCTTGGAACAGACATGGTACTTGCTGAAGCAAGTCCCTTCTTAGCGGCAGAGGCCATTAGTCCTCTGTGAGCATCTCTTGAAGTTCCAGGTACCAAGTCCTTCTTGGCCAATCCGGAGCCACAAGTATAGTTCTTACTCTTCTACGTCTTATAATTCTCAGTACCTTGGGTATGAGAAGCAGAGGAGGGAACACATACACTGACTGGTACACCCACGGTGTTACCAGAGCGTCCACAGCTATTGCCTGAGGGTCTCTTGACCTGGCGCAATACCTGTCCAGTTTTTTGTTCAGGCGGGACGCCATCATGTCCACCTTTGGTCTTTCCCAATGGTTCACAATCATGTGGAAGACTTCCCGATGAAATCCCCACTCTCCCGGGCGTCGGAATGAACACTGCTGACAGTGCTATCACCTGATTTTCCACCCAGCGAAGAATCCTTGCAGTTTCTGCTATTGCCCTTCTGCTTCTTGTGCCGCCCTGTCTGTTTACGTGGGCGACTGCCGTGATGTTGTCCCACTGGATCAATACCGGCTGACCTTGAAGCAGAGGTCTTGCTAAGCTTAGAGCATTGTAACTTGCCCTTAGCTCCAGTATATTTATGTGGAGAGAATTCTCCAGACTTGATCACACTCCCTGGAAATTTTTCCCTGTGTGACTGCTCCCCAGCCTCTCAGGCTGGCATCCCTGGTCACCAGGACCCTTCCTGAATGCCGAATCTGCGGCCCATTAGTAGATGAGTACTTTGCAGCCACCGCAGAAGAAACACCCTTGTCCTTGGAGACAGGGTTATCCGCTGATGCATCTGAAGATGCGATCCGGACCATTTTTCCAGCAGATCCCACTGAAAAGTTCTTGCGTGAAAACTGCCGAATGGAATCGCTTCGTAAGAAGCCACCATTTTTCCCAGGACCCTTGTGCAATGATGCACTGACACTTTTCCTGGTTTTAGGAGGTTCCTGACTAGCTCGGATAACTCCCTGGCTTTCTTCTCCGGGAGAAACACCCTTTTCTGGACTGTGTCCAGAATCATCCCTAGGAACAGCCGATGTGTCGTCGGAAACAACTGCGGTTTTGGAATATTTAGAATCCACCCGTGCTGTCGTAGAACTACTTGAGATAGTGCTACTCCGACCTCCAACTGTTCTCTGGACCTTGCTCTTATCAGGAGGTCGTCCATTTTCTTTGAAGAAGAATCATTTCGGCCATTACCTTGGTAAAGACCCGGGGTGCCGTGGACAATCCAAACGGCAGCGTCTGAAACTGATAGTGACAGTTCTGTACCACGAACCTGAGGTACCCTTGGTGAGAAGGGCAAATTGGGACATGGAGGTAAGTATCCCTGATGTCCCGGGACACCCTATAGTCCCCTTCTTCCTGGTTCGCTATCACTGCTCTGAGTGACTCCATCTTGATTTGAACCTTTGTAAGTGTTCAAATATTTCAGATTTAGAATAGGTCTCACCGAGCCTTCTGGCTTCAGTACCACAACATAGTGTGGAATAATACCCCTTTCCTTGTTGTAGGAGGGGTACTTTGATTATCACCTGCTGGGAATACAGCTTGTGAATTGTTTCCAATACTGCCTCCCTGTCGGAGGGAGACGTTGGTAAAGCAGACTTCAGGAACCTGCGAGGGGGAAACGTCTCGACTTTCCAATCTGTACCCCTGGGATCCTACTTGTAGGATCCAGGGGTCCTGTACGGCCCCAGCGTCATGCTGAGAAACTTGGCAGAAGCGGTGGAGGCTTCTGTTCCTGGGAATGGGCTGCCTGCTGCAGTCTTCTTCCCTTTCCTCTATCCCTGGGCAGATATGACTCTTATGGGGACGAAAGGACTGAGGCTGAAAAGACGGTGTCTTTTTCTGCAGAGATGTGACTTAGGGTAAAAACGGTGGATTTTCCAGCAGTTGCCCTGGCCACCAGGTCCGATGGACCGACCCCAAATAACTCCTCCCCTTTATACGGCAATACTTCTTTGTGCCGTTTGGAATCTGCATCACCTGACCACTGTCGTGTCCATAAACATCTTCTGGCAGATATGGACATCGCACTTACTCTTGATGCCAGAGTGCAAATATCCCTCTGTGCATCTCGTATATATAGAAATGCATCCTTTAAATGCTCTATAGTCAATAAAATACTGTCCCTGTCAAGGGTATCAATATTTTTAGTCAGGGAATCCGACCAAGCCACCCCAGCTCTGCACATCCAGGCTGAGGCGATCGCTGGTCGCAGTATAACACCAGTATGTGTGTATATACTTCTTAGGATATTTTCCAGCCTCCTATCAGTTGGCTCCTTGAGGACGGCCCTATCTGGAGACGGTACCGCCACTTGTTTTTATAAGCGTGTGAGCGCCTTATCCACCCTAAGGGGTGTTTCCCAACGCGCCCTAACTTCTGGCGGGAAAGGGTATACCGCCAATAATTTTCTATCGGGGGAAACCCACGCATCATCACACACTTCATTTAATTTATCTGATTCAGGAAAAACTACAGGTAGTTTTTTCACACCCCACATAATACCCTTTTTTGTGGTACTTGTAGTATCAGAAATATGTAACACCTCCTTCATTGCCCTTAACAAGTAACGTGTGGCCCTAAAGGAAAATACGTTTGTTTCTTCACCGTCGACACTGAAATCAGTGTCCGTGTCTGTGTCGACCGACTGAGGTAAATGGGCGTTTTAAAGCCCCTGACGGTGTTTGAGACGCCTGGACAGGTACTATTTTGTTTGCCGGCCGTCTCTGTTGACATTATCACGTAATTCCTTGAATAAGCCATCCATTCCGGTGTCGACTCCCTAGAGAGTGACATCACCATTACAGGCAATTGCTCCGCCTCCTCACCAACATCGTCCTCATACATGTCGACACACACGTACCGACACACAGCACACACACAGGGAATGCTCTGATAGAGGACAAGACCCCACTAGCCCTTTGGGGAGACAGAGGGAGAGTTTGCCAGCACACACCAAAAACGCTATAATTATACAGGGACAACCTTTATATAAGTGTTTTTCCCTTATAGCATTTTAATATATATAGTCATATCGCCAAATAAGTGCCCCCCCTCTCTGTTTTAACCCTGTTTCTGTAGTGCAGTGCAGGGGAGAGCCTGGGAGCCTTCCCACCAGCATTTCTGTGAGGGAAAATGGCGCTGTGTGCTGAGGAGAATAGGCCCCGCCCCCTTTTCGGCGGGCTTCTTCTCCCGTTTTTCTGAGACCTGGCAGGGGTTAAATACATCCATATAGCCCCCAGGGGCTATATGTGATGTATTTTTAGCCAGAATAAGGTACTATCATTGCTGCCCAGGGCGCCCCCCCCCAGCGCCCTGCACCCTCAGTGACCGCTGCTATGAAGTGTGCTGACAACAATGGCGCACAGCTGCAGTGCTGTGCGCTACCTTATGAAGACTGAAAAGTCTTCTGCCGCCGGTTTCTGGACCTCTTCACTTTTCGGCATCTGCAAGGGGGTCGGCGGCGCGGCTCCGGGACGAACCCCAGGGTGAGACCTGTGTTCCGACTCCCTCTGGAGCTAATGGTGTCCAGTAGCCTAAGAAGCCAATCCATCCTGCACGCAGGTGAGTTCACTTCTCTCCCCTAAGTCCCTCGATGCAGTGAGCCTGTTGCCAGCAGGACTCACTGAAAATAAAAAACCTAACAAAACTTTTACTCTAAGCAGCTCTTTAGGAGAGCCACCTAGATTGCACCCTTCTCGGCCGGGCACAAAAATCTAACTGAGGCTTGGAGGAGGGTCATAGGGGGAGGAGCCAGTGCACACCACCTGATCCTAAAGCTTTTACTTTTGTGCCCTGTCTCCTGCGGAGCCGCTAATCCCCATGGTCCTGACGGAGTCCCCAGCATCCACTTAGGACGTCAGAGAAAATGGCATGCGCGGCCATGTACTAGTGATTTGCGCATGCGCACTGGAGATGTACCCGTGAAAAAGGTGAGGGTGCCATGTTCGCAGAGACCTGCTCAAGCAGAGTAGACATGCTGTCAGAGAGCAGGGGGCCTGCAATGGAGATTGCACGCGGGCCCTCTCCTCTCTTAAAAATGCCCATGGTGAGAACTTCTGGGTTTATGACCTGGGAGTCCTTCTGCTCATGCAGTGGCAGGAATCCTGTTGGATCCCTCTTGAGGAATTATGCGAATAGAAGCCAATACAGGCTTCTATAGGCACAGCCATCTACAGATGGCACTATATATATTAGCTACAAGCTCCGGAAAGTTTAACTTCCCGCAGTTGTTACCGCTTGATTCTGGAGTATAGCGCAATCACATGCAAGATATGCTCTGCAAGTGGACTCTGCTTTAGCTCCTTATAGTATACAATAAAGAGCTGCAAATTTAATTATTTATTAGGTTAAAGAAGGGAAATATATCCTGAAAGTAATAAGAAGGCAAGAAAAATACAGATCAATATTTACTATGACTTCAAGGCAGATTCAGGAAACAGCAGGGCAAGACCTACTTATGACCACAGAGAGAAGAACCAGATGGAAAAATTATCAGGGGAGACATATGTTATAGATATAGGTACTTCCTGTCACTTATTCTTTTCCTGAATTGGTAACATAAGTTACATTTATCTGGGTTAGGATGGCCATGCATTTTGCTGCTTGTTGTTCTAAAGTAATGTTGCATGGATTTTTAAAGAAAATCAATAGGAACGTCAATAGAAAAAGAACAACACATACAGATTGATTTTGAGAGTTACGCAGAGATTTAAAATACAATTATGAGCAACTTGCTCTGCACAAACCACAATCATTAATATATTGGGTTTTCCGTACATTTTCTCTGTCACCTTTAGGACATGTTTTCATTTACTGTTATATAGAACAAAACAAAAGCAAATCCCATATATTAAAACTTACATATTCTTTCACATTTTTTGTCTTGACAGCTTTGTATGATGAGTAAGCTGGATATAAAGTGCCAAACAGCAACCTACAAAGTAAAATACATTAATACAAAGTACTACAGAAAATGTAACTACAGCAGAATAAATACAACTTTATAAAAAAAAAATGCTTAAACCTGACAAAATGCGACGGGTAAAGATATTGTAAACATAAACATGCCACAAAAACTATAAAAACTAATCAACTGCAGGTGTCCAGTAACACTGCTGCATCAGAAGAAAATAACAAACAAGGAAAATACAGCAAAATAGATAAATAAATAAATAAATAAAAAAAAAATAAGAATTTACTTACCGATAATTCTATTTCTCGTAGTCCGTAGTGGATGCTGGGGACTCCGTAAGGACCATGGGGATTAGCGGCTCCGCAGGAGACAGGGCACAAAAGTAAAAGCTTTAGGATCAGGTGGTGTGCACTGGCTCCTCCCCCTATGACCCTCCTCCAAGCCTCAGTTAGGATACTGTGCCCGGACGAGCGTACACAATAAGGAAGGATTTTGAATCCCGGGTAAGACTCATACCAGCCACACCAATCACACTGTACAACCTGTGATCTGAACCCAGTTAACAGCATGATAACAACGGAGCCTCTGAAAAGATGGCTCACAACAATAATAACCCGTTTTAGTTAACAATAACTATGTACAAGTATTGCAGACAATCCCAACTTGGGATGGGCGCCCAGCATCCACTACGGACTACGAGAAATAGAATTATCGGTAAGTAAATTCTTATTTTCTCTGACGTCCTAAGTGGATGCTGGGTACTCCGTAAGGACCATGGGGATTATACCAAAGCTCCCAAACGGGCGGGAGAGTGCGGATGACTCTGCAGCACCGAATGAGAGAACTCCAGGTCCTCCTCAGCCAGGGTATCAAATTTGTAGAATTTAGCAAACGTGTTTGCCCCTGACCAAGTAGCAGCTCGGCAAAGTTGTAAAGCCGAGACCCCTCGGGCAGCCGCCCAAGATGAGCCCACCTTCCTTGTGGAATGGGCATTTACATATTTTGGCTGTGGCAGGCCTGCCACAGAATGTGCAAGCTGAATTGTACTACACATCCAACTAGCAATCGTCTGCTTAGAAGCAAGAGCACCCAGTTTGTTGGGTGCATACAGGATAACAACAAGTCAGTTTTCCTGACTCCAGCCGTCCTGGAAACATATATTTTCAGGGCCCTGACAACATCTAGCAACTTGGAGTCCTCCAAGTCCCTAGTAGCCGCAGGTACCACAATAAGCTGGTTCAGGTGAAACGCTGACACCACCTTAGGGAGAAACTGGGGACGAGTCCGCAGCTCTGCCCTGTCCGAATGGACAATCAGATATGGGCTTTTGTGAGACAAAGCCGCCAATTCTGACACTCGCCTGGCCGAGGCCAGGGCCAACAGCATGGTCACTTTCCATGTGAGATATTTCAAATCCACAGATTTGAGCGGTTTAAACCAATGTGATTTGAGGAATCCCAGAACTACGTTGAGATCCCACAGTGCCACTGGAGGCACAAAAGGGGGTTGTATATGCAGTACTCCCTTGACAAACTTATGGACTTCAGGAACTGAAGCCAATTTTTTCTGGAAGAAAATCGACAGGGCCGAAATTTGAACCTTAATGGACCCCAATTTGAGGCCCATAGACACTCCTGTTTGCAGGAAATGCAGGAATCGACCGAGTTGAAATTCCTCCGTGGGGCCTTCCTGGCCTCACACCATGCAACATATTTTCGCCAAATGTGGTGATAATGTTGTGCGGTCACCTCCTTCCTGGCTCTGACCAGGGTAGGGATGACCTCTTCCGGAATGCCTTTTTCGCTTAGGATCCGGCGTTCAACCGCCATGCCGTCAAACGCAGCCGCGGTAAGACTTGGAACAGACATGATCCTTGCTGAAGCAAGTCCCTTCTTAGTATCTCTTGAAGTTCCGGGTACCAAGTCCTTCTTGGCCAATCCGGAGCCACGAGTATAGTTCTTACTCCTCTCCGTCTTATAATTCTCAGTACCTTGGGTATGAGAGGCAGAGGAGGGAACACATACACCGACTGGTACACCCACGGTGTTACCAGAGCGTCCCTGCTATTGCCTGAGGGTCTCTTGACCTGGCGCAATACCTGTCCAGTTTTTTTGTTCAGACGGGACGCCATCATGTCCACCTTTGGTCTTTCCCAACGGTTCACAATCATGTGGAAGACTTCCACATGAAGTCCCCACTCTCCCGGGTGGAGGTCGTGCCTGCTGAGGAAGTCTGCTTCCCAGTTGTCCACTCCCGGAATGAACACCGCTGACAGTGTTATCACATGATTTTTCGCCCAGCGAAGAATCCTTGCTGCCATTGCCCTCCTGCTTCTTGTGCCGCCCTGTCTGTTTACGTGGGCGACTGCCGTGATGTTGTCCGACTGGATCAGCACCGGTTGACTTTGAAGCAGAGGTCTTCCTAGGCTCAGAGCATTGTAAATTGCCCTTAGCTCCAGTATATTTATGTGGAGAGAAGTCTCCAGACTTGACCACACTCCTTGGAAATTTCTTCCCTGTGTGACTGCTCCCCAGCCTCTCAGGCTGGCATCCGTGGTCACCAGGACCCAGTCCTGAATGCCGAATCTGCTGCCCTCTAGTAGATGAGCACTCTGCAGCCACCACAGAAGAGACACCCTTGTCCTTGGAGACAGGATTATCCGCTGATGCATCTGAAGATGCGATCCGGACCATTCGTCCAGCAGATCCCACTGAAAAATTCTTGCGTGAAATCTGCCGAATGGAATCGCTTCGTAAGAAGCCACCATTTTTCCCAGGACTCTTGTGCATTGCTGCACTGACACTTGGCCTGGTTCTAGGAGGTTCCTAACTAGCTCGGATAACTCCCTGGCTTTCTCCTCCGGGAGAAACACCTTTTTCTGGACTGTGTCCAGAATCATCCCTAGGAACAGCAGACGTGTCGTCGGAATCAGCAGCGATTTTGGAATATTTAGAATCCACCCGTGCTGTCGTAGAACTACTTGAGATAGTGCTACTCCGACCTCCAACTGTTCTCTGGACCTTGCCCTTATCAGGAGATCGTCCAAGTAAGGGATAATTAAGACGCCTTTTCTTTGAAGAAGAATCATCATTTCGGCCATTACCTTGGTAAAGACCCGGGGTGCCGTGGACAATCCAAACGGCAGCGTCTGAAACTGATAGTGACAGTTCTGTACCACGAACCTGAGGTACCCTTGGTAAGAAGGGCAAATTGGGACATGGAGGTAAGCATCCTTGATGTCCAGGGACACCATATAGTCCCCTTCTTCCTGGTTCGCTATCACTGCTCTGAGTGACTCCATCTTGATTTGAACCTTTGTATGTAAGTGTTCAAAGATTTCAGATTTAGAATAGGTCTCACCGAGCCGTCTGGCTTCAGTACCACAAATAGTGTGGAATAATACCCCTTTCCTTGTTGTAGGAGGGGTACTTTGATTATCACCTGCTGGGAATACAGCTTGTGAATTGTTTCCAATACTGCCTCCCTGTCGGAGGGAGACGTTGGTAAAGCAGACTTCAGGAACCTGCGAGGGGGAGACGTCTCGAACTTCCAATCTGTACCCCTGGGATACTACTTGTAGGATCCAGGGGTCCACTTGCGAGTGAGCCCACTGCGCGCTGAAACTCTTGAGACGACCCCCCACCACACCTGAGTCCGCTTGTACGGCCCCAGCGTCATGCTGAGGACTTGGCAGAAGCGGTGGAGGGCTTCTGTTCCTGGGAAGGAGCTGCCTGCTGCAGTCTTCTTCCCTTTCCTCTACCCCTGGGCAGATATGACTGGCCTTTTGCCCGCTTGCCCTTATGGGGACGAAAGGACTAAGGCTGAAAAGACGGTGTCTTTTTCTGCTGAGATGTGACTTGGGGTAAAAAAGGTGGATTTTCCAGCTGTTGCCGTGGCCACCAGGTCCGATGGACCGACCCCAAATAACTCCTCCCCTTTATACGGCAATACTTCCATGTGCCGTTTGGAATCTGCATCACCTGACCACTGTCGTGTCCATAAACATCTTCTGGCAGACATGGACATCGCACTTACTCTTGATGCCAGAGTGCAAATATCCCTCTGTGCATCTCGCATATATAGAAATGCATCTTTTAAATGCTCTATAGTCAATAAAATACTGTCCCTGTCAAGGGTATCAATATTTTCAGTCAGGGAATCCGACCAAGCCACCCCAGCGCTGCACATCCAGGCTGAGGCGATCGCTGGTCGCAGTATAACACCAGTATGTGTGTATATACTTTTTAGGATATTTTCCAGCCTCCTATCAGCTGGCTCCTTGAGGGCGGCCGTATCTGGAGACGGTAACGCCACTTGTTTTGATAAGCGTGTGAGCGCCTTATCCACCCTAGGGGGTGTTTCCCAACTCGCCCTAACTTCTGGCGGGAAAGGGTATAACGCCAATAATTTTCTATCGGGGGAAACCCACGCATCATCACACACTTCATTTAATTTATCTGATTCAGGAAAAACTACAGGTAGTTTTTTCACACCCCACATAATACCCTTTTTTGTGGTACTTGTAGTATCAGAAATATGTAACACCTCCTTCATTGCCCTTAACATGTAACGTGTGGCCCTAATGGAAAATACGTTTGTTTCTTCACCGTCGACACTGGAGTCAGTGTCCGTGTCTGTGTCGACCGACTGAGGTAATGGGCGTTTTAAAGCCCCTGACGGTGTTTGAGACGCCTGGACAGGTACTAATTGGTTTGCCGGCCGTCTCATGTCGTCAACCGACCTTGCAGCGTGTTGACATTATCACGTAATTCCCTAAATAAGCCATCCATTCCGGTGTCGACTCCCTAGAGAGTGACATCACCATTACAGGCAATTGCTCCGCCTCCTCACCAACATCGTCCTCATACATGTCGACACACACGTACCGACACACAGCACACACACAGGGAATGCTCTGATAGAGGACAGGACCCCACTAGCCCTTTGGGGAGACAGAGGGAGAGTTTGCCAGCACACACCAAAACGCTATAATTATACAGGGACAACCTTATATAAGTGTTTTCCCTTATAGCATCTTAATATATTATAATATCGCCACACAAAATGCCCCCCCTCTCTGTTTTAACCCTGTTTCTGTAGTGCAGTGCAGGGGAGAGCCTGGGAGCCTTCCTAGCAGCGGAGCTGTGTAGGAAAATGGTGCTGTGTGCTGAGGAGAATAGGCCCCGCCCCCTTTTCGGTGGGCTTCTTCTCCCGTTTTTCTGACAACCTGGCAGAGGTTAAATACATCCATATAGCCCCAGAGGCTATATGTGATGTATTTTTAGCCAGCATAGGTACTTTCATTGCTGCCCAGGGCGCCCCCCCCAGCGCCCTGCACCCTCAGTGACCGTTGGTGTGAAGTGTGCTGAGAGCAATGGCGCACAGCTGCCGTGCTGTGCGCTACCTTAAGAAGACTGGGAAGTCTTCAGCCGCCGATTTCTGGACCTCTTCTCTCTTCAGCATCTGCAAGGGGGTCGGCGGCGCGGCTCCGGTGACCCATCCAGGCTGTACCTGTGATCGTCCCTCTGGAGCTAGTGTCCAGTAGCCTAAGAAGCCAATCCATCCTGCACGCAGGTGAGTTCACTTCTTCTCCCCTAAGTCCCTCGTTGCAGTGAGCCTGTTGCCAGCAGGACTCACTGAAAATAAAAAAACCTAACAAAACTTTTACTCTAAGCAGCTCTTTAGGAGAGCCACCTAGATTGCACCCTTCTCGGCCGGGCACAAAAACCTAACTGAGGCTTGGAGGAGGGTCATAGGGGGAGGAGCCAGTGCACACCACCTGATCCTAAAGCTTTTACTTTTGTGCCCTGTCTCCTGCGGAGCCGCTAATCCCCATGGTCCTTACGGAGTCCCCAGCATCCACTTAGGATGTCAGAGAAAATATATATATATATATATTGTTTGAATGTGACAAAATATTTTTAGATTACTCCGCTTTCATAAAATAAATCTCCCATAGCATACACAGGTGTACCAAAAAGATTAGGGGCCTAATTCAGACCTGCTCGCAGCAAAAAATTTGTTCTCTAATGGAATCAACCATGTGCACTGCAGGGGGGTTCAGATATAACGTGCAGAGAGAGTTAGATTTGGGTGGGTTATATATTGTTTCTGTGCAGGGTAAATACTGGCTTCTTTATTTTTACACTGAAATTTAGATTTCAGTTTGAACACACCCGACCCAAATCTAACCCTCCCTGCACATGTTATATCTGCCCCCCTCCCTCCCCCCCTGCAGTGCACATTGCACATGGTTTTGCCCATTAGAGAACAAATTTGCTGCTGCTGAATTGAGCCCTATATACTGTATAATATAACACGGCAACTCATGTTTAGTCAATAATGGTAATGACTGCATGTCCTGGACGAGGAAGTGTCAGTCGTAATCTTTCCTCTGTTACTAGAATAATAGAAAGAGATTAGTTCCTGGGATGCAGCACACATTTCTGCTGACAGGACAAAGGCATTTATAGAGAGGCACTGCTATTAACACGTCAGATTAACTCCTTTATATGTCATACCCAAACAGTGGATTTCAAACTCATTTTATGAGCAGAAACTAAAATAAACTAAAATAAAACAAAAATATTTTTGGAATGTTGTAAGATTTAAAGTAGCAACAAGCAGTAGTTCTAATTGTTTCCCGGGTTATACAGATAGTATTTGGTGATATTATTTAGAATCTGGTCTATCGGTTTTTGAAAAATTATTTAAAAAGTTTTTTAAAAATGCAGTTCCTTCAGCACTCAACTTAATGCAATTTTATTAATCAAATTATCAGTTTTATTACCAACAGACAGGAAGCTTAATCCACACTTCTCTAAAACAATGCCATGCAAATGGCTCAATGGAGAGCAAATTAACTCCATGTCGAGTTTGCTCAACATACATGGAAAAAAATGGCAACGTAACATTATTAGTCCATTACTCCACAGGACCGGACTGAATGCAAGCAGTTAATGATTTAATTAGTGTAATCAGTTGTTACTAGATTAGAAGTGGATGGTCACTGGTACCCCTTGTGAGTGGGGACACATGGGGTAGTTTTGAAGTAACGGTGGGGGATCTGAGATTATGTGGGTGCAATTTATGGGAAGAGGAAATAAGTGCCATATGGGGAACTTGTGGCAAATGATGAGTCTGGGAGCATGAGGGGGAATAAGAAGCAAGTGAGATGGTATCTGGATGATGGATCAATAGTGTCTAGGTTGACAGTCAATACGTTGGCACCATATGGTTGACATACATTAGGTCGACAGATGAAAGGTCAACAGTTCTTAAGATCGTCAGGTACAAAAATAAGATTTTACTCACCGGTAAATCTATTTCTCGTAGTCCGTAGTGGATGCTGGGGACTCCGTAAGGACCATGGGGAATAGACGGGCTCCGCAGGAGACTGGGCACTCTAAGAAAGAATTAGTACTACTGGTGTGCACTGGCTCCTCCCTCTATGCCCCTCCTCCAGACCTCAGTTAAGGAAACTGTGCCCGGAAGAGCTGACATTACAAGGAAAGGATTTTGGAATCCAGGGTAAGACTCATACCAGCCACACCAATCACACCGTATAACTTGTGATAACATACCCAGTTAACAGTATGAACAACAACAGAGCATCAAACAACGGATGCCAACAGAACCCTTTATTAAGCAATAACTATATACACGTATTGCAGAAAAAGTCCGCACTTGGGACGGGCGCCCAGCATCCACTACGGACTACGAGAAATAGATTTACCGGTGAGTAAAATCTTATTTTCTCTAACGTCCTAGTGGAAGCTGGGGACTCCGTAAGGACCATGGGGATTATACCAAAGCTCCCAAACGGGCGGGAGAGTGCGGATGACTCTGCAGCACCGATTGAGCAAACACAAGGTCCTCCTTAGCCAGGGTATCAAACTTGTAGAACTTTGCAAAGGTGTTTGAACCCGACCAAGTAGCTGCTCGGCAAAGCTGTAATGCCGAGACCCCTCGGGCAGCCGCCCAAGAAGAGCCCACTTTCCTTGTGGAATGGGCTTTCACTGATTTTGGATGCGGCAATCCAGCCGCAGAATGAGCCTGCTGAATCGTGTTACAGATCCAGCGAGCAATAGTTTGCTTTGAAGCAGGAGCACCCAGCTTGTTGGATGCATACAGGATAAACAGCGAGTCAGTTTTCCTGACTCCAGCCGTCCTGGCTACATAAATCTTCAAAGCCCTGACTACATCAAGCAACTTGGAATCCTCCAAGTCACGAGTAGCCGCAGGCACCACAATAGGTTGGTTCAAATGAAAAGATGACACCACCTTCGGCAGAAATTGCGGACGAGTCCGTAATTCTGCCCTGTCCATATGGAAAACCAGATAGGGGCTTTTACATGACAAAGCCGCCAATTCTGACACACGCCTAGCCGAAGCTAAGGCCAATAGCATGACCACTTTCCACGTGAGATATTTTAACTCCACAGTCTTAAGTGGCTCAAACCAGTGAGATTTTAGGAAACTCAACACCACGTTAAGATCCCAAGGTGCCACTGGTGGCACAAAAGGGGGATGAATATGCAGCACTCCCTTAACAAACGTCTGAACCTCAGGAAGTGAAGCCAGTTCCTTTTGAAAGAAAATGGATAGGGCCGAAATCTGGACCTTTATGGACCCCAATTTTAAGCCCATAGTCACTCCTGACTGTAGGAAGTGCAGGAACCGGCCCAGCTGGAATTCCTCTGTAGGGGCCTTCCTGGCCTCACACCAAGCAACATATTTTCGCCATATACGGTGATAATGTTTTGCTGTCACGTCCTTCCTAGCCTTTATTAGCGTAGGAATAACTTCATCCGGAATGCCTTTTTCTTGACCAATCCGGGACAATGAGTATTGTTCTCATCCCTCTTTTTCTTACGATTCTCAGCACCTTGGGTATGAGAGGAAGAGGAGGAAACACATAGACCGACTGGAACACCCACGGTGTTACTAGTGCGTCCACAGCTATCGCCTGAGGGTCTCTTGACCTGGCGCAATACCTTTTTAGCTTTTTGTTGAGGCGGGATGCCATCATGTCCACCTGTGGCAGTTCCCATCGATTTGTAATCTGTGTGAAGACTTCTTGATGAAGTCCCCACTCTCCCGGGTGGAGGTCGTGCCTGCTGAGGAAGTCTGCTTCCCAGTTGTCCACTCCCGGAATGAACACTGCTGACAGTGCTTGCACGTGATTCTCCGCCCAACGAAGAATCCTGGTGGCTTCTGCCATCGCCACCCTGCTTCTTGTGCCGCCTTGGCGGTTTACATGATCCACTGCGGTGATGTTGTCTAACTAAATCAGCACCGGTTGGTTGCGAAGCAGAGGCTCCGCTTGACTCAGGGCGTTGTATATGGCCCTTAGTTCCAGGATATTGATGTGCAGACAAGCCTCCTGACTTGACCACAGCCCTTGGAAGTTTCTTCCCTGAGTGACTGCCCCCCATCCTCGGAGGCTTGCATCCGTGGTCACCAGGACCCAGTTCTGTATGCCGAACCTGCGGCCCTCGAGAAGGTGAGCACTCTGCAGCCACCACAGAAGAGACACCCTGGCCCTGGGGGATAGGGTGATCAGTCGATGCATCTGAAGATGCGATCCGGACCACTTGTCCAACAGATCCCACTGAAAGGTTCTCGCATGGAACCTGCCGAAGGGAATGGCTTCGTATGACGCCACCATCTTTCCCAGGACTCGCGTGCAGTGATGCACCGACACCTGTTTTGGTTTCAAGAGGTCTCTGACCAGAGTCACGAGCTCCTGAGCCTTCTCCGCCGGGAGAAACACCTTCTTCTGGTCCGTGTCCAGAATCATGCCCAGGAAGGGCAGACGAGTCGTAGGGATCAGCTGCGACTTTGGAATATTCAAAATCCAGCCGTGCTGTTGCAACACTTCCTGAGAGTGTGCTACGCTGATCAGCAACTGCTCTCTGGACCTCGCCTTTATGAGGAGATCGTCCAAGTATGGGATAACTGTGACACCTTGCTTTCGAAGGAGCACCATCATTTCCGCCATTACCTTGGTAAATATTCTCGGTGCCGTGGAGAGACCAAACGGCAACGTCTGGAATTGGTAATGACAGTCCTGTACCACAAATCTGAGGTACTCCTGATGACGTGGATAAATGGGGACATGCAGGTAAGCATCCTTTATGTCCAGAGACACCATAAAATCCCCCTCTTCCAGGCTTGCAATGACCGCTCTGAGCGATTCCATCTTGAACTTGAACCTTATCAGGTAAATGTTCAGGGATTTTAAATTCAATATGGGTCTGTCCGTCCGGTTTCGGAACCACAAACATTGTGGAATAGTAACCCCTTCCCTGTTGAGGGAGGGGAACCTGTACCACCACCTGCTGGAGATATAATTTGTGAATTGCCGCTAACACTACTTCCCTTTCTATGGGGGAAGCAGGCAGGGCCGATTTTAGGTAACGGTGAGGGGGCATCACTTCGAATTCTAGCTTGTATCCCTGAGACACAATCTGTATAGCCCAGGGATCCACCTGTGAGCGAACCCACTGGTGGCTGAATTTTCGGAGACGCGCCCCCACCGCTCCCGGCTCCACCTGTGGAGCCCCAGCGTCATGCGGTGGATTTAGTGGAAGCCGGGGAGGACTTCTGTTCCTGGGAACTAGCTGTATGGTGCAGCTTCTTTCCTCTACCCCTGCCTCTGGCAAGAAAGGATGCACCTCTGACTTACTTGCCTTTTGTGATCGAAAGGACTGCATTTGGCAATACGGTGCTTTCTTAGGTTGTGAGGGAATATATGGCAAAAAAATTGACTTTCCAGCCGTAGCTGTGGAAACTAGGTCCGAGAGACCGTCCCCAAACAATTCCTCACCCTTATAGGGTAAAACCTCCATGTGCTTCTTAGAGTCGGCATCACCTGTCCATTGCCGAGTCCACAGGACCCTTCTGGCAGAAATCGACATTGCATTTATTCTAGAGCCCAGTAGGCAAATGTCCCTCTGGGCATCCCTCATGTATAGGACAGCGTCTTTAATATGCCCCAGGGTCAGTAAAATAGTATCCTTGTCCAAGGTATCCAGTTCCTCAGACAGATTATCTGTCCATGCTGCTACAGCACTACACATCCAGGCCGACGCAATTGCCGGCCTCAGTAGAGTACCTGAATGTGTATAAACAGACTTCAGGATACCTTCCTGCTTCCTATCCGCAGGATCCTTTAGGGAGGCCGTATCCTGTGACGGCAGGGCCACCTTCTTAGATAAGCGTGTCAGCGCTTTGTCTACCCTAGGGGAGGATTCCCAGCGCATCCTGTCCGTTGGCGGGAAAGGGTACGCCATAAGTAACCTTTTGGAAATCAGTACTTTCCTATCAGGAGAATCCCACCCTTTTTCACATAACTCATTTAACTCATGTGAAGGGGGAAAAGTCACCTCTTGCTTTTTCTCCCCAAACATATAAACCCTCTTGTCAGGGACAGGGTTTACCTCAGATATGTGCAATACATCCTGCATTGCTATAATCATGTAGCGGATGGCTTTAGCCATTTTAGGCTGCAGTTTTGCATCATCGCCATCGACACTGGAGTCAGAATCCGTGTCGATATCTGTGTCAACAATTTTGGGATAGTGGGCGCTTCTGAGACCCTGACGGCCTCTGCGCTGTAGGATCAGGCATGGGCTGAGACCCCGACTGTCCCAAGGCTTCAGCTTTATTCAACCTTTTATGCAAGGAGTTTACATTATCATTTAACACCTTCCACATATCCATCCAATCAGGTGTCGGCGCCGTCGGCGGAGACACCTCATTCATCTGCACCTGCTCTGCCTCCACATAGCCCTCCTCATCAAACATGTCGACACAAGCGTACCGACACACCACACACACAGGAGATGCTCTATATGAGGACAGGACCCCCACAAGGCCTTTTGGAGAGACAGAGAGAGAGTATGCCAGCACACACCCCAGCGCTATATGACCCAGGAATCACACAGTAACTTAGTGTTTACCCAGTAGCTGCTGTATTTATGATTATTGCGCTAAATTTATGTGCCCCCCCTCTCTTTTTACCCTCTTTCTACCGTGAGTCTGCAGGGGAGAGCCTGGGGAGCTTCCTCTCAGCGGAGCGGTGGAGATAAAATGGCGCTGGTGAGTGCTGAGGAAGAAGCCCCGCCCCCTCAGCGGCGGGCTTCTGTCCCGCGATTTGGTGTAAAAAATGGCGGGGGCTCATGCATATATACAGTGGCCAGCTGTATATATGCTGTTTTTTGCCAGGAGGTACTCAATTGCTGCCCAGGGCGCCCCCCCTGCGCCCTGCACCCTACAGTGACCGGAGTGTGTGGGTTAGTGTGGGAGCAATGGCGCACAGCTGCAGTGCTGTGCGCTACCTCATATGAAGACAGGAGTCTTCTGCCGCCGATTTTGACGTTTTCTTGCTTCACCCGCCGGCTTCTGTCTTCTGGCTCTGCGAGGGGGACGGCGGTGCGGCTCCGGGAACGGACGACCAAGGTTAAGTTCCTGTGTTCGAACCCTCTGGAGCTAATGGTGTCCAGTAGCCTAAGAAGCGCAACCTAGCCGCAGTTAGTAGGTTTGCTTCTCTCCCCTCAGTCCCACGTAGCAGAGAGTCTGTTGCCAGCAGAAGCTCTCTGAAAATAAAAAAACCTAACTAAAATACTTTCTTAATAGCAAGCTCAGGAGAGCTCACTAAAATGCACCCAGCTCCTTCCGGGCACAGATTCTAACTGAGGTCTGGAGGAGGGGCATAGAGGGAGGAGCCAGTGCACACCAGTAGTACTAATTCTTTCTTAGAGTGCCCAGTCTCCTGCGGAGCCCGTCTATTCCCCATGGTCCTTACGGAGTCCCCAGCATCCACTAGGACGTTAGAGAAAGGTCGACAGGTTCAAAGATCGACACACAAATGGTTGACATATGTTTGTTTTTTTACATGTATTCCCAACATTTGCAAACCGAGCCATCTTGCCTGTAGCGAGCCGGTGAAGGTACACTTTTCCATTGATGATGGTGACATACTATCAAACATACAAGATTTGACAAAGAAAACTTGTTTTCAAAATTTGCATGTCAACCACTGTTATATCGACCTATTGTACCTGTCGACCTTAATCACTGTCAATCTTTTGTACCTGTCAACCATTTGGTGTCAATCTAAACACTATAGATTTTCTGCAGCGGGTCCTTGTTGGTGGGTGTGTTCCTGGGTTGCCATCCATCTCTATTTGATGTGCCTGTTTAACCTCCAAATCCGGTATGCAGCTATCTTATAGTTATAGTGTGTATTCCTTTTATTCAATTGTGTGTATGTCTTATTATCTGGAGACTAATAAAAATACATTTGAAGAATAACTGCGGTTTTACCAAGAGGAGTAAGTGACTGCTACAGGCTGATTCCTATCCTTTATTTCTGTAAGCATATTGATTGAAGTGGGATTTCACTGCAGTTTCCCCATGTAAGCCGGTATTTCATATGGAGAAAGTTTTTTGGGGTTACTATCAATTACATGTGGGATTGCACCTGCCACTGTTTCCAGTATCTATCCAGAAGGTATTACACTAGTGTTTTTATGTCTGAGACTGTGATCTGCTTATTCCATCAATACAATCTTAATGAAGAACATCTCATTTGGACAGAAGATACGTGATTTGTGGGAACTGCATTGTGTAATACATTATTAGGAGCGTCGGAGAGCCACCTATTTTTAGTTATCATCACTTCAGTGTTCATTATAAATGTTTGTTAGCCTAGAAGAAGCCCCACTAAGGACTTTCTTGGAGTTTCTTTTTGTAGCCAACACTGAAAATTCCTTAAGTCTTCCGTATCAGCCTATCACAAACTCAGTTCTGCCCATGATGTAGAACTTTTCTTCTAAGCACCCTTAGAGCTACTACTGCTGTTAAGTGCTCCTTCTGTGCAATGTTTCTAAATGCCACCATGTTAGCAAACTCAGGATGCTGCTCTTTTATCCAGGTTCCCAGGGAATCTTTCCCCTAGAGTTCTGTCCCTGGTCACCATACCTTTCCGTTCTTGGCATGATGTCTGTGATGCCCTACCCTCTCATCTGGCACTCTGGCCCCTTTCCCAGGGCTCCTGTGGCTGCACCATCCCATTTCTCTCAAGGCACCCACTCCCCTGTCCCCAGACACCCTCTCCCCTGTATTAAGTAAAAACAAGATACAAATCGATTATATAGCTATTTACATTTTTCATGGTGTGTTTATTTTGTTAACACTGGAAAACTCAAGATTTTTTCCAGCCAAAGTCCTTCATAAAGAACAATGAAACTCGCAAAATCACTAATTATAAGGTATAACACATCCCCTCCCTTACAGCACAGCAGCAATATAAGTACAAAGCACTTGTCCTATGGGCTTGTGCTGTATTCTGTTCCTCTCCTTGGTGATTTACAAATTCCTCAAAATTGACAGTATCATCACTATAATTAAACACTCTCTCTCTCTCTCTCTCTCTCTCTATATATATATATATAAACCTATGGTGCTGTATATATAAACACAAATAATTGTACCCAAAAAACATAAAAATAAAAATATGAAAAAGGGGAAAATGCACCAGCATTTGCACAAGTGCGCCAGAATTTACAGAAATGTACAGGGACAACACTAGCAGTTGCGGATGGGAGAGTTGGGCAGGATAAGAAGCACCTGACTACATTTTGTACTGAATTGTAATTTTTTCCTACAGTAATATTATTTAAATAAGTTGTCCAGGATGTAGATTATACATTTAGGGTTGATGGTCACAGCTTAATAAATAGATGACCAAATTCCCCTCGTCCCCCTCAAAAAGGACCAACTGTTTCCACCTCCTCAGATACGGTGTAATCCAGGCTTTATTATGGATTGTGCATACTGAATCTTCCAAATGCTCTTAAGCAGGAAAGATAATATCTAGGAGCACAATGCCATCTCACTCTCATAACTAATTACATACATCAATTAAGTTACAATGAGCAGTTTATTAGGAGAAAAGTGAATGAAGAAGGTGACTATATAAGTAGGCTGGACTTCGAGGTCTTACTCTATGCACCATACCCTATCACTATGCTGTTTGCAAAGATGGGTAATTGGATGCACACCTTAAAATGCACTAGGTGGACAACTGGATGTGCGGCCTGCCTTTCTGCCATTTTGTAAGTGATGATCCTTAAGCTGGCCATACACTAGGACAATATTGCATAAGAATGTGCGATTTTGATGCTTCATTCGATGCATTGTGTGCACATTATGCATATTTTGGGTACGATTACGATGTGCTGTCCCCAGGGTTGAATGTCGCATCCTCTGATCATATGTGAGCTCATATTATCCGTCGTAATTGTATGCACATTGTACCATGTTTAATGCACATACGATGCATCACTCAATGGAACATTCAATTAGCGTCATTTTGACTGGCATTTTTTTCAAGTGATCATGTGCTTTTTGTGAGGCATACGATCGCTGGATAGATTGTATGCTTCATCGTATGCACATCTGTGTGCAAAAACACCCAAATCGTGTGTCCAGAGCTCCCAGGAGAATCAAAGGGAAATAGTGACAGGAATCAGATCGGATGCTGGTTGTCCTAGTGCAGGCATGTCCAAACTGCGGCCCTCCAGTGTATGGCCAGTATTAAACTAGGACTTACTTATTTACCTGACTGTGCTTACTCTACAGCCGCATGCTACCAAGTTAAACCTATTGCTTGTGTGATTAGAAGACAGGGCCTGCTTCTATTAGTCATCGACCAATACTTACACGTGTTTCTATAAATCAGCACATGATGTAACCAATGTTAATGCATGCAGGACAGGTATTAGAATAATAGCTCATTCCTGTGAGCTGCCTGTGCTCATCCTCCATATACAGCACATCAACATCATGGGTACACCACACAAATACCCCTGCTGCAGCTGCACAGGCTGTGGTGTCATGCGGCCACCCCTCCCACACACATAACACACACATGTACATGGCATGACCAGGGGCTGCATAGCATCACACCATCCAATACGGTACTTACACCACCAGTCTGGAGATGATCCAGGACACCATCCTGGCTGTCCCCGGAGGGGGCTCCCCGGGTGGCGGGCACAGGCCCCGGGCTCTGCACTGGGCGGCGGCGGGATGGTGGGAGGTGAGCGGCTCCTGGGCAGGGAGTAGGTAACAATCCCGGAGCCGGTTAAATCCTCCGTACATGCAACGTCTCTGCAGCAATCCGGGGGGCGTGGCTGACTGTTAAAGGCTACTCTGTGATGAGATACTTGTTCTCGGCGGACAATAAAAGCAGATGCTGGCAGATCGCCGCAGCACGGGAACGAGGACCAGTCGGTGAGAGGATGAGAGGGGCACATTGCCTTTAACGCCATGACATGGATGGCTGCTCGGCTACAAGTTCATTTAGGATACAAATGCACTGAAGAAGGGGAATTACACGCACTCCATATATAACAAATGATCAGATGTATAGTATTCAAGTCTGTGTGTGGTGTTGTCATTATAGAGGGTCCCTCTTTCCAGACACCATTCCATCCAGCATAAACCTGGGTGAACACAAATTAGTTTTATCATCCAGTGTGTGCGCTCTGTGGGGGTCATTCCGACCCGTTCGCACGCTGGTTTTTTTCGCAGCCGTGCGAACGGGTCCGGAATGCGCATGCGCAGCGGCCGCAATGCACAGGCGCGTCGTGGGGAACGCCGGGCGGCGACTGAATTAAAGAAGAAACCGATTGCTTCCGCAATCGCACCGTGATTGACAAGAGGAAGGCGTTCCGGGGCGTCAACTGACCGTTTTCGGGGAGTGGAGATCCGAACGCAGGTGGGTCGAGGCGTTTGGTGGGCTGATGTCTGACGTCAATTCCGGGACCTGAGACGCTGAAGTCATCGCAGTGGGTAAGTCCAGACCTACTTAGAAACTGCACAAAATGTGTTTGCATAGCTCGGCTGCACAAGCTATTGCAGCCTTGCTATGCAAAAATACACTCCCGCATAGGCGGCGTCTAGTTGATCGCACGGGCTGCAAAAAGTTGCAGCATGCGATCAACTCGGAATGACCCCCTGTATTGCTAGCGATGCGTGCTCCCCAGGGATGTGCGGTGAGCTAAATGGCTCAGGAGGCACTGGCTAACCCCAGAGCCAGATTTATATGCAATATATAAGCCAAAGGGTACATCTGGGCATTATACACAGGTGCAGCAGTATAAACTCCTGGAAATCTGGTGAGTTTTGATTAGAGATGTGTGGAAAAGGTCAGCACTGCCTCACCTGCCATAAACTTTTTACTCCAGAGGTTGGGCTATAAAAATTCTTAGAATAATGCAAAGAAGATATTTCAAACAAATTATCAGTATTTTTCATATATTTTATTCAGTCAAAACTCTGGTTTAAACGTACGTATGACAGGAAAGGCTCTGCCTCACCTGCTTCACCCCACCGCACGTCACTGGTGCACCCGCGGGTGTCTAGTGAGGTTCTCTGCCGTCTGTACACGCAGCTCAATTTCGAAAGTGTAACTAACGATGTGTACAGGGGGGTACACACCTAGAGATGTATGCTGAGCGATCTATCACAGACCGCTCGCGATGTGTGCTGAGGGAGGGACGGGGGGCACTCACTTCACACAACGCGGAAGTGAGCGACCTACTAGATTGAGGCTCAATCTAGCACCAGCATCGCTGTGGGGCATACCCGCAAGATATCCGTGCTTAACTGCTAAGCAATGTAGTCAGATTGCTTAGATTTTAAGCACAGATCTTTCTGTGTGTACCCCCCCTTACGTTACCAACGCCGGCAAGCAATATGTTAAATTAGGCTGAACCCCAACAATTTGGCAGTGTCGGAAGACTCGTATATATCATTTGGTCGCTCAGTGTGTAGCATAACATCGTTTGGACAGGAGTTCCATGGAAATCATGAGCGACATCATATCATTTCCATGTTGTACACTGTGTACCCAGTATTAGAATGTAGGTATAACGATGCTTGGTCACACAGACAGATTCTCATTTTTACTCGGCACAGGGAAACGTTTTCTTTTGTCAATATCCATTAATAAAACTCCCTGGCCTATGTCACTGTAGTCCAAGTTTTCAAAGGTACAGGTCACACAGATGGTAATGACGTCCTCATGGGCAGGGGAGTAGCCAGAACTTTGTGGGCCCCACAGCAACATTTTGAAGGGGCCCCCGTCCCAATGCTTCTAGAGAGACACTTCCCTGCAGCAGTTGTTAATTTTATGCCCTGTAATCATGCCCTAGTTAATTTTCTGAACCATGGTAGAGCCTTATTTAATGTTATGCCCCATAGTAGTGCCCTAGTTTCTTTTATGAATCGTAGTAGTGCTTAAGTTCACCCTATGTCATATTTCAGAGCTGCCAGTACACATTGTGCCAGACAGTACCACCAACTCACATTATGGTATATAGTGCTCCCCCCGTACAGTGCCCCGGTTCATATATTATAATATTACAAAAATGGCCTCCAGTTCATATTATACCACACTACAATGAGCAAGTCCAGGGGAATACCTAGATATATTGCAGGCCCCAAGGAAGAAGATTGAAAGGACCCCTATGTACCACCCAATCACGAAAATGTATATAACCACATGTACATATAGTGCTGAGTGCTGCCTCTAGTATGTCTGCTATATAAATATATATATAGATATATATATATGTATATATAGATAGATAGATAGATAGATAGATAGATAGATAGATATAGATGTGTGTGTGTGTGTGTGTGTGTGTGTGTGTGTGTGTGTGTGTGTGTGTGTGTGTGTGTGTGTGTGTGTAAAATCAGGGCCATAACTGGCAGTGTGCTAGTGGTGCCTTGCCCACCTGATGCAGTAAGTAAAAGAGGGCTCTACCTGGTGCAGTGTATAAAAAGAAAGGTGGCTCTGCCTGGTGCAGTAAGTAAAAGGGGTCTCTACCTGGTGCAGGATGTAAAAGGGGGCTATACCTGGTGCAGGATGTAAAAGGGGGCTATACCTGGTCAGTATGTAAAAGGGGTCTCTACCTGGTACAGGATGTAAAAGGGGTCTCTACCTGGTGCAGGATGTAAAAGGGGGCTCTACCTGGTGCAGGATGTAAAAGGGGGCTCTACCTGGTGCAGGATGTAAAAGTGGGCTCTACCTGGTGCAGGATGTAAAAGGGGGCTCTACCTGGTGCAGGATGTAAAAGGGGGCTCTACCTGGTGCAGGATGTAAAAGGGGGCTCTAACTGGTGCAGGATGTAAAAGGGGGCTCTACCTGGTACATTATGTAAAAGAGATCTCTAACTGGTGCAGTGTGTAAAAGTGGGCTCTACCTGACGCAGTGTGTAAAAGGAGACTTTACCTGCCGTAATGGGGAAAAGGGGGCTCTACCTGCCATAATGTGTAAAAGGGGGCCCTACCTGGCATAATGTGTGATAGGGGCTCTACCTGGGGTAATGTGTAATACCTACCAGTAAATCCTTTTCTCTTAGTCCGTAGAGGATGCTGGGGTCACTTCAAGAACCATGGGGTATAGACGGGATCCGCAGGAGACATGGGCACTTTAAGACTTTCAAATGGTGTGACCTGGCTCCTCCCTCTATGCCCCTCCTCCAGACTCCAGTTTAAGGAACTGTGCCCAGGGAGACGGACATTCCGAGGAAAGGATTTATTGTTAAACCACGGTGAGCATCTTACCAGCTCACACCTCAAGCATGCCGCAGAACGTGGCATTCAACAGAATACAAGCCAATGGCATGAATAATTTGCAGTAATGTGCTGACAAAAAACGTAACACAACCTATTACCACAACCAACAACTGCAGATACAGTACGCACTGGGACGGGCGCCCAGCATCCTCTACGGACTAAGAGAAAAGGATTTACCGGTAGGTATTAAAATCCTATTTTCTCCTACGTCCTAGATTGATGCTGGGGTCACTTCAAGAACCATGGGGTTATACCAAAGCTCTAGAATGGGCGGGAGAGTGCGGATGACTCTGCAGTACCGAATGAACAAACGTGAGGTCAACCTTGGCCAAGGTATTAAAGATGTAAAACTTAGCCCAATTTTTCCCTAAATAGCTGATCGGCAAAGTTGCAATGCAGAGACTCCCCGGTCAACCGTCCCGGACGAGCCCACCTTTCTAGTAGAATGGGCCTTCACCTATTTTGGTAACGGCAGTCCTGCCGTGAGATGAGCATGCTGAATCGTACCACAGATCCAGCGCGCAACGGTCTGCTTGGAAGCAGGACACCCAATCTTGTTGGGAGCAAACAGGACAAACCGAGGCTGTATTCCTAAACGGAGCCGTCCTGTCGACATAAATTTTCAAAAACTCTGACCACATGCAGAGAGTTCGATTCAGCCAAGGCATCCATAGTCACAGGCACCACCATAGGTTGGTATATGTGGAAAGAAGAAACCACCTTCGGTAGAAATTATTGAGGAGTTTCCAACTCTGCTCTACTGTATCTTCATGGAAGATCAAATAAGGTCTCTTGTGAGACCAGACCGCTAACTCAGATACTCGCCTTGTGTATGCCAAGGCCAACCTGACGACCACTTTACAAGTGAGGAGTTTCACTCTGCCTTACGTAAAGGTTCAAACCAATGTGATTGAAGGAACTGCAACACCCCATTAAGATCCCCTGGTGCCACTGGGGCACAAAAGGAGGTTGGATGTGCAACACTCCCTTCACGACAGTCTGAACTTCTGAAAAAGAGCCCAATTGATTCTGAAAGAAAACCGATAAGGCCGATTTTAATTGCTGAAACTCTACCGTAGGCGTCTTCTTGGATTCACACCAAGAAACTTATTTTCTCCAAAATGGTAGTAATGTTTAGACGTTACCCCTTTTCTAATCCGAATAAGTGTGGGAACTACTTCCGTGGGAATGCCCTTACGGACTAAGATCTGGCGCTCAACCGCCATGTCGTCAAACGTAGCTGCGGTAAGTCCTAATACACGCATGGCCCCTGTCGCAACAGGTCCTCGCGCAAAGGAAAAGGACAGGGATCTCCTATGAGTAATTCCTGAGATCTGGACACCAAGCTCTCCTTGGCCAGTCCAGGACCATGAGGCTCGCCGGAATGTCCTTTTTATGAACCCAGAACTTTTGGAATGAGAGAAACGTAGGGAATACCTATACTGACTGAAAACACCCACGGTGACACCAGTGCCGTCACTGTTCCTGTTTGAGGGTCCCTTGACCTGGAACTCTGAAGCTTCTTGTTGAGATGAGATGCCATCATTCCTACTTGAGGAAATCCCAACGACATGTCTTCGAAGACTACTTGGAAGAGGTCTCCCCTCTCCTGGATGGAGATCGTCTGCTGAGGAAGTCTGCTTCCCAGTCGTCCACTCCTGGAACGAACATTACTGACAAAATGCTTGTATGTTTTTCCGCCCCGCGGAAAATCCTTGTGGCTTCTGCCATTGCTGTTCTGTTTTTCGTTGTAGAAAATCGTTGTAAACGGCCCTTAACTCTAGACCGTTAATGTGGTGATCACTTTCCTAACTTGACCATCTTCCTTGGAAGTTTTCCTCCTGAGTGACTGCCCCCAGCCTCGGAGGCTTGCATCTGTGGTCACTAGGATTCAGTCCTGGATCCCGACCCTGCGCCCCTCTAGAAAGTGAGAACTGCGCAGCCACCACAGGAGTGAGATTCTGGTCTTGGAAGACAGGATTATCCTCCGGTGTAAGTGTAGGTGGGAACCGGACCCCCTTGTCCAACAGGTCCCTCTGGAACACCCTGGCATGGAACCTGCCAAATTGAGTGGCCTCGTAGGCCGCAACCATCTTTTCCAGCAACCGAATGTATTGATGAAATTACACTCTTGCTGGTCTCGGAATTTGTTTGACCAGACTCTGGATCTCCAGAGCCTTTTCCACTGGAAGAAAAAAAAAAACTCCTTGTAGTTCTGTGTCTAGTATTATTCCCAAAACCGACAACCGCGTCGTTGGGACCAACAGTGATTCTGGCAAGTTCAGGAGCTAACCCTGTTGTTAAAGAACTGTCAGGGAGAGTGCAACGTTTTGTACCAACTGGTTCCTTGAACTCGCCGTTACCAGGGGACCATCCCAGTACGGGATAACTGTGACTTGTTACTAGCGACGGAGAAGCCTCATTACCACCATCACCCTGGGGAAAATCCTTGGAGCCGTGGCCAGACCCACGGCAACGTCTGAAATTGGTAATGACACCCCTGAACTGCAAACCTCAGGCAAGCCTAATGCGGAGGTTCTTTATGTCTACTGAGACCATGGACAATTTTTTTTATTTTTATTTTCAGATTGGAGATCACTGCCATGAGAGATTCCATCTTGGATTTGAATTTCTTTAAGTAGAAAATGAGGGATTTCAGATGTAGGAGTGGTCTGACCGAGCGGTCTGGTTTCGGGACCACGAAGAGGCTTGAATAAAAACCTTCTCTCTGTTGTGACAGGGGAAAACCAGGTCAATGAGCTGATCCTAATACAACCTTAGTTGTCCGGAGGAGAATCTGTAATTTGAAAAATTTGTGAGGGGAAACGTCTGGAAACTCCAGTATGTACCCTTGGGCAGGGGCGGATTGGGAACAAAAAGCGGCCCTGGAAAAATTTGTACTAGTGGCCCCACATGGGCAGCACCAGAGGTGTAAGGTCTAGCCATGGGCCATGGCAGCAGCACCCTTCCCCCAAGACTTTCCAGATAGTGGGAATGTCCAGCTTCAAGGGGGAAGTTAAAAAGAAATAAAATTAAATTTTATGAGCACATTATATGATACACATTCAGAATTTAGGAAACTATATAATTCTTTAGAAAGATATATTTTCTTGCTTATTACACTGACCGTATCCCAATCACTACTCACTCAATCTTATATGTCAGCCAAGCAGGCAGACAGAGCATACACTAGATCATCTGCAATCACAAGCTAAGTGGCAAAGTAATTTTCATATATGCAAATTATTTTGCATCTTATTCATTATGTCTATAAAAAGGATCACGTCCTCAAACAAAACAGGCCCCACGGGTGCGTCGGCCCACCGGGAATCTTCCCTGTAAATCCTATGGCCAATCCGCCTCTGCCCTTGGGACACTATTCGTAAATCCCACGGGTCCAGGTCCGTTCCAGGACTGTCTGAAGAGTTTTTTAGACGTGGCCCCACCGGTGTGGACTCCCGCAAGAGAGTCCCAGCGTCATGCGGTGGATGTGGCAGAACAGAGGATGATGTCTGCTCCTGTGATCTTGAAGAGGTTGTGGACCTCTTCCCTTTTCTCCCTCCTCTATCTGCAAAGAAAAGGGAATCTGTATCTATTTGGCCGAGTTGACTGCATCCGACAATGATGCGTCATCATCCGTTGTGAGGGAACATAGGGCAAGAAGGTAGACTTACCAGCGGTAGCTGTCGAGATCAAATTAACTAGGCCGTCACCAAACCAGGCTTCACCTTCATAGGGCAGAGACTCCATTTCTTCTCGGAGTCAGCTTACCTTGGTGAATCCACAACGCCCTCCTAACCGAGACTGCCATGGAATTGGCCTGTGAACCCAAGAGTCCTATATCCCTTGCAGTCGCACGAAAGTATGCAGCAGTGTTCTTGATATGACCTAACGTACGGAGGGTATCTATATTGGATGACAAGGCATCCGACCATTTTTGAATACTACTACTCCCCCATGCACATGTAATGGCAGGTCTATCCAATGTACGCGTGGACACATAACCAGAAAATAACGTATCTTCCTGTATACGATCCGCTGGATTTGTGACAGGGCCCCGTGCAGAACCGGGGGTGACTCCCACTTTATTCTGTCCGCGGCTGGAAAAGAATAAACAAACGGAATCAACTTGAGGATTTGAAACCATCTTGTCAGGGCTGACCTAGACTTTCTCACACAGAGCGCTCAGCACATGAGAAGGAGGAATGTTACCTCAGCTTTCATTATAAATTTATATATACAGGTTGAGTATCCCTTATCCAAAATGCTTGGGACCAGAGGTATTTTGGATATCGGATTTTTCCGTATTTTGGAATAATTGCATACCATAATGAGATATCATGGTAATGGGACCTAAATCTAAGCACAGAATGCATTTATGTTACATATACACCTTATACACACAGCCTGAAAGTAATTTTAGCCAATATTTTTTATAACTCTGTGCATTAAACAATGTGTGTGTACATTCACACAATTCATTTATGTTTCATATACACCTTATACACACAGCCTGAAGGTCATTTAATAGAATATTTTTAATAACTTAGTGTATTAAACAAAGTTTGTGTACATTGAGCCATCAAAAAACAAAGGTTTCACTATCTCACTCTCACTCAAAAAAGTCCGTATTTTGGAATATTCCGTATTTCGGAATATTTGGATATAGGATACTCAACCTGTATATATATATATATATATATATACAAAACAGATACTCTCCCTTTTGCGCTATTAGACAGAAAGTGAGAAAGGATTGGGTTAAGGCTGCCAAATTCCACTAAGTCCCTTGTTAGGAGGGACTAAAAAGATACAAATATGTGCCAGTAGAGGAAATGGGCGCACTTGGGTTGTTTTTCCACCCAATATTCAATGGGGAAAAACAGCAGTCTCCCTAAGATATTTACTCCTAATTCGTGAGCATAAAACCACATTTAACATGTTCCATGTAAAATTTATTACAACATAAAAGCAATGATACAAAACGGTATAGTATCTCTTCTTGCAGATAACACCATATAGTACAGAGGACCAGTTGAAATAACTTTGATAGATTCCTCCTTCTCCTTTGACAATTCGGAGATTTGATGTTTATGAACAAATAACCCGACGCGTTTCGTCTTACTCTAAGACTTCATCAGGGGTATGTCTCTAGTGCTTGATAAATACTGTTATGCATCAATGAAATGGCAATTACGTATTCTGGATACTTGAAAAAACCACGCACCGGTGGGGTACACAGGTGAAAGTTAGATTAAGCCTTATGGTTAAGTGCTTGAATAACAAGTTCAAACGCATAGGCCTGAACGCAAGTTCAAATAGGTATGTGACCTTATGATTCAGGGATTTGGATAACAAGTTCAAATACACAGGTCTACCACAATTTCATATGCGTGTGTCACCAGTAGCTACAATAGCTTCAAGTCACAAACTTATGATGGGCTGAGGACCCGTTATTTGTTAAAGTCCTGAGAGTGCCGCTCAATTCTATGTGCTTATACAGTGGATAACTCTGCAAGAGAAGGCACCAGGCATTATATTCATTTAATCAGGAGTGCCGACCACTTGGACATCTATATATATATATATATATATATATATATATATATATATATCTATATTGGGTGACCTGTACCTACCTCACTCTAAGATAAGGATACTTTTAATTTGCTCTTTTTTATTTGGTGCTTTTAGATCAGTTGTGTATTTTATTGTCCCAATTTTTATGTATCTCCTTTATGTTTGCATTTTTATGTCAATAAATAGTTTTTATATATATTCTAACATACTGGCAATTTTATACCTTTTACGGACACCCAGGTCGCTACTCACCCTCATCCCCTCCTTTTCCTTACATTGTTTTTAGGGTTTTACCACCCCTATATTCTTTGAGGGCAACAGCAGACGCCCCGTTAGCAGCATAGGGGAGTGTCATAGTGAATAGCCTTTTGTAAACGACATATCTGTTTTATAGCACATGTGGCGCAATACTAATCCATACCAAGGACGTGCGGTGAGCTAAATAGCTCAGGAGGCACTGGCTGGCACCAGAGCCAGATTTACATGCAATATATGAGCCAGAGCGTACGTGTGGGCATTATACACAGGTGCAGCAGTATAAACTCCTGGAAATTTGGTGAGTTTTGATCAGAGATGTGCGGAAACGTTAGCCAGGTGAGGCATTGCCTCACCTGCCATAGACTTTTTACTCCAGAGTTTTGTCTATAACAATTATTAGAATACTGCAAAGAAGATATTTTAAACATATTCTTTGTATTTTTTATATACTTTATACAATCAAAACTCTGGTACAAACATTAGTATAACAGGAAAGGCTCTGCCTCACCTGCCTCACCCCACCGCACGTCACTGATCCATACGTCTACATATATATATATATATATATATACACCCATATATAGACCCTTTTGTCAGTAACAGCAGGGTCCTCAGTGACGTTAATACGTCCTTAACGTGCAATAATCATGTACTGAATGCTCTATTTTTTATTTTTTCGTGTGGATCTAATCAGGAAACATTATGGTCGACATAAGAAACAGTACCCGTGTCGATATCAGGGAGTAATAACATGGCAAAATAATCTTTTTTGCGACCCCCAGGGGTCTGAGGGAAATATAGCTATGAACCTCTTCCATAGATATTTCTACGTCTGTGTCTGGGACACAGATTTTTGCAATCTTACTATATATATATATATATAAATATATATATATATATACACACTGCTCAAAAAAATAAAGACACATCCTAGATATGAATGAATGAAATATTCTTATTAAATACTTTGTTCTTTACATAGTTGAATGTGCTGACAACAAAATCACACAAAAATGATCAATGGAAATCAAATCAAAATGAGGCTCAGTAGTGTGTGTGGCCTCCACATGCCTGTATGACCTCCCTTCAACGCCTGGGCATGCTCCTGATGAGGTGCAACGTGGCATTGGTGGATGGAGCGAGACATGATGTCCCAGATGTGCTCAATTGGATTCAGGTCTGGGGAACGGGCAGGCCAGTCCATAGCATCAATGCCTTTGTCTTGCAGGAACTGCTGACATACTCCAGCCACATGAGGTCTAGCATTGTCTTGCATTAGGAGGAACCCAGGGCCAACCGCACCAGCATATGGTCTCACAAGGGGTCTGAGGATCTCATCTCATTACCTAATGGCAGTCAGGCTACCTCTGGCGAGCACATGAAGGGCTGTGTGGCCCCCCAAAGAAATGCCACCCCACACCATTACTGACCCACTACCAAACCGGTCATGCTGGAGGATGTTGCAGGCAGCAGAACGTTCTCCTTGGCGTCTACAGACTCTGCACGTCTGTCACATGTGCTCAGTGAGAACCTGCTTTCATCTGTGAAGAGCACAGGGCGCCAGTGGTGAATTTGCCAATCTTGGTGTTCTCTGGCAAATGCCAAACGTCCTGCACGGTGTTGGGCTGTAAGCACAACCCCCACCTGTGGACGTCGGGCCCTCATACCACCCTCATGGAGTCTGTTTCTGATCATTTGAGTAGACACATGCACATTTGTGGCTTGCTGGAGGTCATTTTGCAGGGCTCTGGCAGTGCTCCTCCTGTTCCTCCTTGCACAAAGGCGGAGGTAGCGGTCCTGCTGCTGGGTTGTTACCCTCCTACGGCCTCCTCCACGTCTCCTGATGTACTGGCCTGTCTCCTGGTAGCGCCTCCATGCTCTGGACACTACGCTGACAGACACAGCAAACCTTCTTGCCACAGCTCGCACTGATGTGCCATCCTGGATGAGCTGCACTACCTGAGTCACTTGTGTGGGTTGTAGACTCCGTCTCATGCTACCACTAGAGTGAAAGCACCGCCAACTTTCAAAAGTGACCAAAACATCAGCCAGAAAGCATAGGAGCTGAGAAGTGTCCTGTAGAACCACCTGCAGAACAACTCCTTTATTGGGGGTGTCTTGCTAATTGCCTATAATTTCCACATGTTGTCTATTCCATTTGCACAACAGCATGTGAAATTGATTGTCAATCAGTGTTGCTTCCTAAGTGGACAGTTTGATTTCACAGAAGTGTGATTGACATGGAGTTACATTGTGTTGTTTAAGTGTTCCCTTTATTTTTTTGAGCAGTGTATATATATATATATATATATTGTCAAAGTCAGAAAAATATCACGATGCACACTACCATATTTGCACCTCATACAGGTCCGCGCTGCGCATGCGTGCGCTCTCCCGTGCGTGCGCATACTCGCTGTTGCGTGCACCCGCAGGCGCACGGTATGCGCATTTACGGTAGAGTTTCTGTGTGCCCAGCGTGCGACTCAATCGTTACATATTTTAACTATATAATGTATTTTGTAGATCATGGTCCCTTTGATAGAATCTGAAAGTTTAGTTAATGTAGCATGTTCACAGACAGAGAGATCCCTCTTTGTTTGATACGAAGGGTCAGACAAGGGTTATACAGTGGTGTTTAGTATCCATCGGAAGAGTATTTAATTAGCAATATTCCGGTGTTGGTTTGAAGCGGATTAATCGCTCGTGCGAATAGTTATGGACATAAGAAGTTTATGTCCATTTACTATTATTTGCACTCACTAATCCATGCGGCGGGAAACCTAGTTTCCCACCCACCTGAGCAGTTGGAAATGGTCTCAGCCCACCTGTATGAATCAACCTATGACCTTTTGTTATAATGCGAAGACGAAATCCTGTGTCCAATGAACAATGAGATTGTAGGGACCATTGAATTGTATTGTGTGTGGGGCATAAATAGACAAGCCGATCTGACCCAGCTCACTCTCTTCAACGGTTCTCATCACTGATAACCGGGAGCTGGATATTCAGAAAGGCGCATGCGATCGTTCCCTTTGTGCGTAAGTTTTCTCTGCAATCATATTGTCTTTGTTGTTATTGTGAGCCATATCTCTCTCTCTCCCTCCTCTCTTCTTTCACTCTCATTTTCCCTTAAAAAGTAATTGTATTGTATTGTATTTCATGTGTAGTTATCTGGTTAGTTAGTCTATGTTATATTGGTAGTGTATGACTTGTATTGTATTATTCTTTTGCAAGTATAACATTCATATAAGGCGTTAGACCCCGAAGCCCGGTATCTGTGTATTTCTTATATTTCTAAGTATTCTCAGAGCGCCGGAGAAGCTCGAACAGCTTTTAAGTTAATAAGGTTACACTGTGTTACATTTACACTCTATCACTACACCAAGGTTTACTGCATAATACACTGTTTTATGGTATAGTTATAAAGGTTTAACATTGTGAGCGTCAGCACCGCTGGTGATCTCCTCGTGGTCCCGAGCGTCCGCTGCGCTAATAGCGTATCATTACTTTAGTCGGCAGCCAATAGCGTGCCTGCCTGTGATCTCTTGGCCGTGAGCGAACGTGACGCTTGAGCGTCGCGACTACGGCTAAGCGATCGCTACGCAACGTGCGTACCCTTACGGTTCTCCATACGTCAATAGCGTACAGTGTTCTTAGACCTCTTAAAGGGTTTTAAGTAAGATAAATATTTAGCTTTATCAATTGGCGGCTCGTCCGTCCTTCACATATCTGTACTAGCTAATTTCAGCAGACATTATCCATCAGCAAAGGGCGGGAGATCATATTCCTCGTGGTGCTGCCTGGATAAGCGTCTGCTTCACTTAGTAAAGGGTGCTGAAGGAATCCGGAACCGGAGGTAAGAACAAAACGCTAGTGTCTTTTAAAACTTTTTTTGTCTTGCGTACACACACACGCATTTATCTGCATTTCTTTTTATTTTCGTGTATTTTCATATCACTCTCCTGTTTGCCATTTTATAATTGATAAACGTGCTAAAAGAGATTTGTCGCTATTTAATAGTTAAAAAGTAAAAGTAATACATTAAGGGATAAATTGCAAAGCACGCACACAGCTCTGCCTAAGGATACAAGGAGAGACCAGTGTGGTGCTCGGTAGATGATCGAGGATCATCTACATTGATAAACGTGTAAATTGTGTTGCGGTGGATATTTGCTTTGCGTACACGTGTCTCTAACAAAGGGCTGAGACTCGCGTACGCAACCCAAAGGCCGACGCACGCAGCGTATATTACGCAACGGAGCGTCTGGGTACGCCCACGTAACTCAAATCACGCAATAGTGTTATTTTAACAGGCGAAAAGGTGGCAACGCGATAAATAGCGCAAATCAATTTTAGTGTCCGAAATTTAGACTAATAGATCCTTCTCCAAATTTACAACACATCTGGTCTAAAGGAAAGAAATTTCTGCGCAGAAATAGAAATAGAAACAAAAGTGTACATGTGGTGAGTGAGTGTTTTGCATATATAAGTTTATACAACTTTGAGATTGAACCACAAGAAGTCGAGTTCTCGCAGGGTACATGCATGTAAGTGACGTACATGGTGGCTAGGGAGGCATCCCTTGTTAAACATAAATCTGAGCATTAGAGTATAGCAGACCAGGAGGTCATACTGTAGTACAGACCAGGAGGTCCAGAACAGACCAGGAGGTCCAGGTACAGCAGACTAAGAAGTCCGCTATAGAGACAAGTAGCACAACACCAGGAAGGGTTGGTGCGGAACCCATATAGGCCATAAAGCTCATGCTGAAGGAATTCGCAGCCGTAATTTTCGATTCCGCTGGTCGCTCCGTACATAAGATTAGTTGCTTATGTACTGAACGATTGTACCGCACGTAATTGTGTGCATTAGTTAGTAATCTGACCCAGTGCCATTTGTGTACAAAAGGGGTCATAAACGCTATTTGTACATTCTAACGTGATTTGTGTAATTTTTTTTATTTTAAGGGAGGTTCGCCAGTCACTTGGGAACTATCCAGCAACCAATAGTTACTGGAAAGAGTAAGTGCTCTGCGGATCACCCTCACATGTTCCAGTAAATAGCGGTTCAGGTCGCAGGGGCCCTGGGTCGAGTACACCAGCACTAGGGCAGTGTGTAGGTCGTATTGGTCGGCGTGGGCGAGTGAGTGGGGTACTCGGTAAACCGCCACCGTCAGCCTATCTTGAACATTTTGGTTTTTGCAAGGGTTCGCTGAAGGCCCTGATTAAGGTCAGAGGTAGTGAAAGCAACACCTGCAGGTATGGGGGCCAATTGTTCGGGTAGCGGGCGATCAACCTCGGTTCGGGTTGATTCAGTAAACCGACCAATCGGGTCGGCAAGGTATGTAATGTGTGAAAAATACGGTTCACACACAGAGGTTTTATGTGATGAATGGGAGAGAATGACAGTACATGACGGGGAGAAGTTTCCAAGAGTAGGCAGCTTTAGCCCAGAAGTGTTACAGAATCTAAGGAGGAGGATATGTCTCATTAAGTCAGCAAAGAGACGGATCACACATTATGATTATTTGCAGTTATGGCAACAGGAGGGTGAAATACAGAGAGGATTGGCTCAGGCGGCGGGATCTAACCCTATCAGGAAACTGATAGCCACGGCACCGCCGCCACCATATATATCAGGAGAGAAATTGGTTGCGGAGAATGACGCACTAGGGTGTAACAAACAAACACTTAGCAACTGTATAAATGTTAAAGATAATGTTAATAAGTTAACCAATGCAAGTATTAACCCGTGCAAGTTGTACCCTGTCTTAAACTTTCCCCAGGAGTGTGATCAAGAGGACAAAGCTTCAACAATATCAGCGCTCTCTCTAGCAGCCACCATATCAGAGACAACAGTAGGCACGGCCCAACCCTTAAGATTAGTATCAAAGGCCCCTAGCGGAGGGACAGGTGAGGTCGTATCAACGGGTAAGTACGGCACCTTACACTATGCTGAAACCATTTCACCACAGGCTGTAGAATCTAATCAGAATGATGTTATTAGGCTTAATCCCGTTAGGGTAATAGCTGTGCCAAATGGGAAAACTGACACTACAGGAGTCACTCCTATCAGAAACATTGCCATGTACAGCCCATTTTCCCGAATGGAATTAAGAACCATAGTATCTGAATTCCCTAATCCTAGAAAAGATCTAGTTGCTAGCCAGAAATACATCAGAGACCTAGGAAACACTGTAGAGCCAAATAACAAGGACTGGCAGATATTGCTGAGGGCATGTTTACCCTCCAATGTCGACTCAGCTCAATTTTTAGCTGACTGTGGATTGAATCAGGATGTACCCCTTACAGATGTGTACAACCAAGACAATGTAAAAAGAATAAATTTACAATTAAAAGAGTATTTTCCAGCTGTAGCTAAGTGGAACAAAATTTTCTCCATTAAACAAAAGGAGTCAGAAACAGCTGCAGAGTATTTTCACAGGGCATTACTAGATATGGCTAAATACACAGGCATAGAGGACATTAAAACCAACATAAATCATAGAGAAGTAGCAGTATCTGTGCTAATGGATGGTTTAAAAGAAGCATTAAAGACAAGGGTACAGACCACGCAACCATGTTGGCGAGGTCTGTCGGTGGCTACTTTGAGAGAGGCAGCTGTTGATCACGATCGGAATATCACCAGACACAGGGAATTACAAGGTGATAAATTAAGGGCAGTAAGTATACAGGCCCTGACCACAAGGCAGCCTTTGTATAAATCACCAAACCCTGTGGGTAAGTCAAATGTGGTAACTTGTTATTCTTGTCATAGACAGGGACACTTTGCACGAGATTGTAAATCGAGAGACATCCAAAAGTCTTATCAACCCCCTAGACAACGACACGACACACGACATTGGGATCAGGGTCCGCAGAAACGGAGTTATGAGCCACATACAGGGGAAACAAAAAGATATCCCCCAAAAGGAGACTGGCAAGCTTCTGGTAGTTCCCAGCTAACCCCTCTCAAGTAGTTGCTGCCAGCGGGATTCAGGGAGGTCACCATACCCAATAGGGGTGTGGCCATACCTGTAATCTGCAGCCAGTAAAATTGATTGCAAGTCTTGGAAGTGAACCCGAAATTGCAATTGATGTAGCTGGTAAAACATTAAACTTTCTTGTAGATACGGGGGCGGCCAAATCAGTGATAAATTCGACAGTGGGCATGAGAACCACTGGTAAGACAATTCCAGCCATGGGAGTAACGGGAGTAGTCCAGCATTACCCTGTTAGCAAACCAGCAGAGATTACAATAGGGCCTTTACATACCAAGCATTCCTTTTTGCTGGCTGCATCGGCACCGACTAATCTCCTGGGAAGAGATTTATTGTGTAAAATGGGGTGCGTCATTTATTGTACTCCAGAAGGTGTATTCTTGGACATACCTGAGAATCACGCTCAGGAAGTGCGAGACATGTTAGACTCCCCATCAAAATTAATGACACATACCATTAAGACAAATAGGACTCCATCCCAAGTAGAAGAGATGACATCCCAAATACCAGAGTCACTTTGGACAAAAGATGGACAAGACACTGGATTAATGGCAAACGTAGCTCCAGTAGTTGTGCAAGTAAAAGATGGTAGGATAGCTCCAAAAATCCCACAATACCCTCTGAAGCCAGAGGTGGAGTTAGGAGTGTATCCCGTAATAGAGAGCTTGCTACAACAGGGTATTCTGGTAAGAACATCCAGCACTGCCAATAGTCCCATCTTCCCTGTGAAAAAGAGTGGGGGGAGGGGTTACAGGCTAGTGCAGGATCTAAGGGGGATTAACAAAATAGTTGAGAGTCAGTTCCCCGTAGTGCCAAATCCAGCTGTCATCCTTATGCAAATCCCTCCCACTGCGAAATTTTTCACTGTTATTGACCTCTGCTCCGCTTTCTTTTCGGTACCCCTGCATCCTGACAGCCAATATTTGTTTGCATTCACATACAGAGGAGTCCAATACACATGGACTCGATTACCACAAGGTTTCATAGATAGTCCAAGTATATTTTCCCAGGCTTTGCATGATTGTTTACAGTCTTTCCAACCAGAGAGTGGATCAGTATTGATACAGTATGTGGATGATTTACTACTATGTTCAGATTCATTGGAAGTGTCCCTGAAGGATACGAAACAGCTCCTGTTTCATCTTTCAGACACAGGACACAAGGTTTCCAAAGACAAGTTGCAATTATGCCAAACTAAAGTAAAATATTTGGGACACTGTCTAACACAAGGACTGAGACATCTGACCGCTGATAGAATTCAAGCAATTAGAGACATGACTCTGCCACAAACCCAGCAACAGATCAGAACGTTATTAGGAATGTGTGGGTATTGCCGTAACTGGATCCCAGGATTTTCCATTCTAGCGTTACCTTTGCAGGAGATGGTCTCCTCAAACAAACCTGATCGGATTTCGCATACAGACGAGTCCGAGATGGCATTTGAGAGACTTAAACAGTGCCTAACGCAGGCACCAGCATTAGGTATGCCAGACTATGGGAAACCCTTTGAGCTGTACGGAACAGAAAGTGCTGGTTGCGCGGCAGGCGTCCTAACCCAAAAGCACGGTGATGCCAGCAGGCCGGTAGCATACTACAGCGCTCAGCTAGATACAGTAGCGCGATCCCTCCCCACATGCTTGCGAAGCGTTGCTGCGATAGCATTGCTAGTAACGAAAAGCGAAGATGTAGTGCTAGGTCACAACCTCACAATTCATACACCACATGCAGTGTCAGCCTTACTAAATTCTGCCCAAACCAGACACGTCTCATCAGCACGGTTTACAAGATGGGAATTGGCACTAATGGCCCCCGTAAACATCACCATAAGGAGATGCAGTGCATTAAATCCTGCAACATATCTCCCAGGTGTGCCTGGACAGGCACAAAGGGTGGAGGATGAGAGTGGTGGGGAAGGAGGATTTAATACAAAGGAGGACACACATGATTGTATGGAATATTTGACCCAAAATTTCACGGCAAGGTCTGACATCAGTGACAACCCACTGGAAGAGGTAGATCTTACTACACGGACGGTAGTTGTCACAGACAGTCAGACTCGGGAGACTTGTGTACTGGATACGCAGTCGTAGATGACCAAGGCACCATAGAAGCAGAACCGCTAGGCCCACCTCACTCAGCCCAGGTTGCTGAACTGGTCGCCCTAACCAGAGCATGTGAATTGGCTAAGGGCAAGTCAGCCAATATCTACACCGACTCTAGATACGCCTTCGGGGTAGTCCATGATTTCGGAGCCCTATGGCGCCTCAGAAATTTCATGACGGCAGCTGGTACACCGGTAGCGCATGCAGCCCACATCAAAAGGCTTCTAACAGCGATACAGGAACCCGACAGAGTGGCTGTTATCAAGTGTAAAGCACACACATATAGCCAAGACCCAGTATCACTTGGTAACAGCCGAGCAGACGAAGCTGCTAAGTTAGCAGCTGGTACCCCCAGACAGACAGACACCACACAACTGATGGTATTTAATACCATCA